>NC_042992.1:6449821-6480179 GCF_901001165.1 Salmo trutta | reverse complement strand
GAGCTTGTTCCACCATTGGGGTGCCAGAGCAGCGAACAGTTTTGACTGGGCTGAGCGGGAGCTGTGCTTCTTCAGAGGTAGGGAGGCGAGCAGGCCAGTACTAAATCACCCCCCCCAGTACTAATTCACCCCTCCAGTACTAAATCACCCCCCCAGCACTAATTTACCCCCCAGTACTAAATCACCCCCCAGTACTAAATCACCCCCCAGCACTAAATCACCCCCCCAGTACTAAATCAACCCCCAGTACTAAATCACACCCAGTACTAAATCACCCCCCCAGTACTAAATCACCCCCCCAGTACTAAATCACCCCCAGTACTAAATCACCCCCCAGCACTAAATCACCCCCCAGTACTAAATCACCCCCCAGTACTATATCACCCCCCCAGTACTAAATCACCCCCCAGTACTAAATCACCCCCCAGCACTAAATCACCCCCCAGTACTATATCACCCCCCCAGTACTAAATCACCCCGCTAGTACTATATCACCCCCCAGTACTATATCACCCCCCCAGTACTATATCACCCCCCCAGTACTAAATCACCCCCCAGCACTAAATCACCCCCCCTGTACTATATCACCCCCCAGTATTAAATCACCCCCCAGTATTAAATCACCCTCCCAGTACTAAATCACCCCCAGTACTAAATCACCCCCCAGTACTAAATCCCCCCCAGCACTAAATCACCCCCTAGTACTAAATCACCCCACCTAGCACTAAATCACCCCCCAGTACTAAATCACCCCCCAGCACTAAATCACCCTCTAGTACTAAATCACCCCACCTAGCACTAAATCACCCCCCAGTACTAAATCACCCCCCAGCACTAAATCACCCCCCAACACTAAATCACCCCCCACAGTACTAAATCTAGTGTTATAGTCAGTAACCCTCTCTAGTACTACCACTAGTCTAATAGTCAGTAACCCTCCCTAGTCCTACCACTAGTCTAGTAGTCAGTAACCCTCTCTAGTCCTACCACTAGTCTAATAGTCAGTAACCCTCTCTAGTCCTACCACTAGTCTAGTAGTCAGTAACCCTCTCTAGTCCTACCACTAGTCTAATAGTCAGTAACCCTCCCTAGTCCTACCACTAGTCTAGTAGTCAGTAACCCTCTCTAGTCCTACCACTAGTCTAATAGTCAGTAACCCTCTCTAGTCCTACCACTAGTCTAGTAGTCAGTAACCCTCTCTAGTCCTACCACTAGTCTAGTAGTCAGTAACCCTCTCTAGTCCTACCACTAGCAGAATCAGCTGTAGATACTTTATTCAGCTGGAGGACAGGGTGATGTCCTATAGGTGTTGATATGGAGGAGAGGACAGGGTGATGTCCTATAGGTGTTGATGTGGAGGAGAGGACAGGGTGATGTCCTATAGGTGTTGATATGGAGGAGAGGACAGGGTGATGTCCTATAGGTGTTGATATGGAGGAGAGGACAGGGTGATGTCCTATAGGTGTTGATATGGAGGAGAGGACAGGGTGATGCCCTATAGGTGTTGATATGGAGGAGAGGACAGGGTGATGTCCTATAGGTGTTGATATGGAGGAGAGGACAGGGTGATGTCCTATAGGTGTTGATATGGAGGAGAGGACAGGGTGATGCCATGTTAACAGCTGAAGGTCCAAGACAATGTATTCTAGTTATAAGTTATAATGGAATGCTTGCTGCTGATTGAAGGATAGTTTAATGAGGACAGTATGGTTCCTACTGAAGGATAGTTTAATGAGGACAGTATGGCTCCTACTGAAGGATAGTTTAATGAGGACAGTATGGCTCCTACTGAAGGATAGTTTAATGAGGACAGTATGGCTCCTACTGAAGGATAGTTTAATGAGGACAGTATGGCTCCTACTGAAGGATAGTTTAATGAGGACAGTATGGCTCCTACTGAAGGATAGTTTAATGAGGACAGTATGGCTCCTACTGAAGGATAGTTTAATGAGGACAGTATGGTTCCTACTGAAGGATAGTTTAATGAGGACAGTATGGCTCCTACTGAAGGATAGTTTAATGAGGACAGTATGGTTCCTACTGAAGGATAGTTTAATGAGGACAGTATGGCTCCTACTGAAGGATAGTTTAATGAGGACAGTATGGCTCCTACTGAAGGATAGTTTAATGAGGACAGTATGGCTCCTACTGAAGGATAGTTTAATGAGGACAGTATGGCTCCTACTGAAGGATAGTTTAATGAGGACAGTATGGCTCCTCCTGAAGGATAGTTTAATGAGGACAGTATGGCTCCTCCTGAAGGATAGTTTAATGAGGACAGTATGGCTTCTCCTGAAGCATAGTTTAATGAGGACAGTATGGCTCCTACTGAAGGATAGTTTAATGAGGACAGTATGGCTCCTGCTGAAGGATAGTTTAATGAGGACAGTATGGTTCCTACTGAAGGATAGTTTAATGAGGACAGTATGGCTCCTACTGAAGGATAGTTTAATGAGGACAGTATGGTTCCTACTGAAGGATAGTTTAATGAGGACAGTATGGCTCCTACTGAATGATAGTTTAATGAGGACAGTATGGCTCCTACTGAAGGATAGTTTAATGAGGACAGTATGGCTCCTACTGAAGGATAGTTTAATGAGGACAGTATGGCTCCTACTGAAAGATAGTTTAATGAGGACAGTATGGCTCCTACTGAAGGATAGTTTAATGAGGACAGTATGGCTCCTACTGAAGGATAGTTTAATGAGGACAGTATGGCTCCTCCTGAAGGATAGTTTAATGAGGACAGTATGGCTCCTCCTGAAGGATAGTTTAATGAGGACAGTATGGCTCCTCCTGAAGGATAGTTTAATGAGGACAGTATGGCTCCTACTGAAGGATAGTTTAATGAGGACAGTATGGCCCCTCCTGAAGGATAGTTTAATGAGGACAGTATGGTTCCTCCTGAAGGATAGTTTAATGAGGACAGTATGGTTCCTCCTGAAGGATAGTTTAATGAGGACAGTATGGCTCCTACTGAAGGATAGTTTAATGAGGACAGTATGGTTCCTCCTGAAGGATAGTTTAATGAGGACAGTATGGCTCCTACTGAAGGATAGTTTAATGAGGACAGTATGGCTCCTCCTGAAGGATAGTTTAATGAGGACAGTATGGTTCCTCCTGAAGGATAGTTTAATGAGGACAGTATGGTTCCTCCTGAAGGATAGTTTAATGAGGACAGTATGGCTCCTACTGAAGGATAGTTTAATGAGGACAATATGGCTCCTCCTGAAGGATAGTTTAATGAGGACAGTATGGTTCCTCCTGAAGGATAGTTTAATGAGGACAGTATGGTTCCTCCTGAAGGATAGTTTAATGAGGACAGTATGGCTCCTCCTGAAGGATAGTTTAATGAGGACAGTATGGCTCCTACTGAAGGATAGTTTAATGAGGACAGTATGGCTCCTACTGAAGGATAGTTTAATGAGGACAGTATGGCTCCTCCTGAAGGATAGTTTAATGAGGACAGTATGGTTCCTCCTGAAGGATAGTTTAATGAGGACAGTATGGTTCCTACTGAAGGATAGTTTAATGAGGACAGTATGGCTCCTCCTGAAGGATAGTTTAATGAGGACAGTATGGTTCCTCCTGAAGGATAGTTTAATGAGGACAGTATGGTTCCTACTGAAGGATAGTTTAATGAGGACAGTATGGTTCCTCCTGAAGGATAGTTTAATGAGGACAGTATGGCTCCTCCTGAAGGATAGTTTAATGAGGACAGTATGGCTCCTCCTGAAGGATAGTTTAATGAGGACAGTATGGCTCCTCCTGAAGGATAGTTTAATGAGGACAGTATGGTTCCTCCTGAAGGATAGTTTAATGAGGACAGTATGGTTCCTCCTGAAGGATAGTTTAATGAGGACAGTATGGCTCCTACTGAAGGATAGTTTAATGAGGACAGTATGGCTCCTCCTGAAGGATAGTTTAATGAGGACAGTATGGCTCCTACTGAAGGATAGTTTAATGAGGACAGTATGGTTCCTACTGAAGGATAGTTTAATGAGGACAGTATGGCTCCTCCTGAAGGATAGTTTAATGAGGACAGTATGGCTCCTCCTGAAGGATAGTTTAATGAGGACAGTATGGCTCCTACTGAAGGATAGTTTAATGAGGACAGTATGGTTCCTACTGAAGGATAGTTTAATGAGGACAGTATGGCTCCTCCTGAAGGATAGTTTAATGAGGACAGTATGGCTCCTACTTGCACTAATGTATATTCCTCCCAATGCCACACTTTCAACCTTCAATTCAATAATGGTTTTGCTCTGTATTTCCTACTGGCCTTTCCTAGCAATACGCCGTGGAACACGAGTCTCTTCAAATTGGTCTGATTGTCACCACAGTCTAAAAGCAGTAGCTGTGGCTTCAACCTCCATCTGTCGGCTGTCGGCCGCAGAGACTGCACCCTACTATATTTCCTATAACGACCTAACCTACCAATCCTCTCACCGTTGAACATGTCTCTTCAAGTTTCTCTGATTCTTACAAAAGCCTTACTAGGATAATAATTACTAGAGGTATAGTGTCACGACATCGACGGAAGGTGGCGCCCCTCCTCGCCCTGGCAGTGCTCGGTGGTCGTCGTCGCCGGCCTACTAGCTGCCACCGATCCTTTGTTTCCCTTTCTGTTGGTTAGGTCTAGGTTAGGCACGCACCTGTTTTGTATTAGTTGTTCAGTGGGGGCGGGGGGGGGGGGTATTTAGTCGTGCTATGTAGGCTTGTTGTTTGTGCGTGATTGTTTTATGTCAGGACGTTGCTTGTCTGAGGAACAGGTGCTTCCCTCTGCCTGTGGGTTTTTGCAGAGTTTATTGTGGGCTGCGTCCCTGCGTTGTATGTGGGCTGGTATTTTGGGCATTTGTTTTATGCGCCCTGCCCTACCTAGTGAATATCAATTAAACGTGTGTTCACGGATTTGTGTTTCCTGCGCTTGACTTCACCCCGCCTGCTTACTTGAGCTAACCTGACATATATACTGAAACAGCTCCTCCTAAGGCGTCTGTAGGAAAGTGTTGCTTATCTCTTTGGGGTCTGTAGAAAAGTGTTGCTTATCTCTTTGGGGTCTGTAGAAGTGTGTTGCTTATCTAGGATGGTGTTTGTAGGAATGTGTTGCTTATCTAGGATGGTGTCTGTAGGAATGTGTTGCTTATCTAGGATGGTGTCTGTAGAAATGTGTTGCTTATCTAGGATGGTGTCTGTAGGAATGTGTTGCTTATCTAGGATGGTGTCTGTAGGAATGTGTTGCTTATCTCTTTGGGGTCTGTAGAAATGTGTTGCTTATCTAGGATGGTGTTTGTAGGAATGTGTTGCTTATCTAGGATGGTGTCTGTAGGAATGTGTTGCTTATCTAAGATGGTGTCTGTAGGAATGTGTTGCTTATCTAGGTTGGTGTCTGAAGGAATGTGTTGCTTATCTCGTTGGAAAACAAAGTCTCTCATTCTTCAAGCAATTAGTTGTCCCCACAGGAGCCAGACTGTTATGTGTTTAACAAATGCCTATTCTCAGTGGCTGTTAGTGTCGTCCCAGTACCCTGGTGATTGCAGCTAATGAAGACAATAAGTCCAGGCTAACAGGTGACAATATGTTGGTAATTGGAAGTCAATTGCGGCTATCATAATGCAGTGGATGATACAGAGGCTGCAGACTTCATCTCCGGGGTCTAGACAAATAAACAAGGTTACATTTGAAGAGTGTTGTAACTTGTTTTCTAGCTCTCTTTGGTACAAATATGCTCCGGTTTTTGGTTTGAAGCCTGCCAATGAAAAACAACAGTTAAAGAATGTCAAAGAGAGAGAAAAAGAGAGTTAGAGAGAAAGTGAAAGAGAGAGAAGCGAGTGAGAGAGAGAGAGAAAGTGAAAGAGAGAGAAGAGAGTGAGAGAGAAAGTGAAAGAGAGAGAAGAGAGTGAAAGAGAGAGAAGAGAACGAGATGAGAAAGATAAAACATTTGATTGTCAATCCAGGTCACCCGCGATACAATTCCGTATTTGACGTCCATCCATGTACGAGGACATGGTGAGATGATGTGGAAACCGGCCACTAGGGACAACAGTTATCTCTGTTACCGTTTTAGTTTTGCTAGAACGTTGTGGACGGGGATGGCAAATGGGCAGAAGAAGCATCTGACCTTAAACACTTCGAAAGTTGACGTTTGGAACAACTTCGCAATTTGACGTTTGAGAAACATGGATGAACGTATAATTGTGACGTGAGACTGTGAGAGCTGGTAGTAATTTTCAGTGTTCCAGAAAGTTCTCCCCTCTAATTAGTGTTGCTAGGTACTTTAATATAACAGGATATACTATGTATAAAGGATGAAAGATGAGACAGACAGAGAAATTATTAGCTTTCTTAAACATTGTTTACGCATCACGCAGGCCTTTGATAATGGATAGGGGTGTTTTTAATGGCGTAGATCAAAGGACATCACATCCCCAGTGGTCCACTGTTTAACCTGACTGTATTAAATAAATCATGAACAAAACACTGTGAAAGTAGAGGCCTCGGGCTTCATCCCTGCAGAGAGACAAGTAAATATTAGACTTATGTGTGTGTATGTCTGTCAGCCTGTGTGTGTGTGTGTGTGTCTGTCAGCCTGTGTGTGTGTGCGTGTCAGCCTGTGTGTGTGTGTGTCTGTCAGCCTGTGTGTGTGTGTGTCAGCCTGTGTGTGTGTGTTTCAGCCTGTGTATGTGTGTGTGTGTGTGTCAGCCTGTGTGTGTGTGTGTCTGTCAGCCTGTGTGTGTGTGTGTCAGCCTGTGTGTGTGTGTGTGTGTGTGTGTGCGTGTCAGCCTGTGTGTGTGTGTGTGTGTGTGTCAGCCTGTGTGTGTGTGCGTGTCAGCCTGTGTGTGTGTGTGTGTGTGTGTGTGTGTGTGTGTGTGTATGTCAGCCTGTGTGTGTGTGTGCAAGAGAGCATCTGTACTGCTCATAGTGTTAATTAGGTGTTCTATAGTTTCTGTGGTGTGTTATTACTCTCTGTCAATATAAATACTTCATGTTAACATTAACATTACGGTGATGGGAGTCTGGGGGGGGGGGGGGGTTGTCCCTGTAGATAAACAAGCAGACAACAATAAGGTGTTGTTCAGTAGTGTTCCAACAGTCGTTTGCTGTAAGAAACCAAGACGTAGCAGGGTTGACCATAAAGTCCCAGTTATAATCCAGGGCCATTAGATGAGTGAAACCAACTGTGAAGCCATTTGTTTTAGAAAAAAAGAAAAATGCTTGATCCTGCAGTTAAAAATGGTCCAGTGAGGACATTTTAAAGAGAAATTATGAACAAGAAAACATTATGCTTCTGAAAAAAAATCATCTGAGATGACAAAAAAAACAACAACAAAAAAAACAACGTTAAATTGTCATGAGAAAATTGTCCCGATAAGACACTTTGGTGAAACTAAAATCAGCAACAGATCTCTGCAATCAATGCAATACGCCTGACCTGCCACAAGCTGCCACTGGCTCGTTGTATCTGGACACCGCGCCCTGCTGGCAAGGCAACCCATTTCAATTACAGTTTTTAACAATCACTTCGGCACTAATTTCAGAACCTCGTGGTCGTTTTCAAAAACTCTAGACACAAAACTCAAAACGGTCATCGCTTGTAACACAGGCTGTCCGATGTTCAAAACATTGCATTGTGCGTTCATATCTTTAAAGAAACCTTGCACTTGCAGAATAATTGGTTCAAATAACGAATTTATCATGAAATACCATAGGAACATTCATTTAGATCACCCACACGCAATATACCGATAGTTTCACTGTGTAGTTGTTCGTACAATCATTAAATATTGTAGTACAAAATATGTGATACATGTTTCATTATGGTACTACACGTAAATACATCACTGTAAAAGGACTAGGACTATAGCCACAGTGGAATCATTGAACAAAATATGAAATTTATTGATGAAATACAATAAAATCACAACATAGGTTTCTTTGAATCAAAGCAAAAATAATTAGCTACAAAAAAAGAAAAAAGAAAATACAGTAAAACGTCAACTGCAGTGTTCCTCACCTGGCTTACTGTAAAAAGCAAAACAAAGGATTGATTACTGTACTTCTATATTCCCATCAACCCTGTTTTGTGGATTTGGCCACAGGTTCTCATCCACATCACAATGGATGTTTTCATCAGCCAAACATCTTGGGAAGAATCTTCGGGCGAATCCAGGCCTGACACTGGTCTGCCGTGATGTCATTGCATGCATCATCCATGGCCTGGAGAAGGGTGGCTTGTTGGTGAGGGCGCCTATCATATACCTTCCACCTCCATGTGGAGAAATATTCCTCAATCGGGTTAAGGAAAGGAGAGTATGGGGGTAAGTACAGGGTGGTAAATTGTGGATGGGCCTGAAACCATGCTTGCACCATTTGAGCATGGTGGAACCTGACATTATCCCACACAATGACATAGGTCACACCATCAGCTCTACAGACCTGATTTAGCTCATCAAGGAAGGTTACATTCAAACAGCGAATCATGTGGCTGCCTGCAACTCAATATATAGAGTATATAGAGTAGAGAGCTTTAGTTGTTGTTCGACCAAACATTAGAACAAGCAAGATGAGTAATCTAAGCAACTTTGACCGTGGTATGATTGTTGATGCCACACATCGTGGTTCCAGCATCTCAGAAACAGCTGCCCTCCTGGGATTTTTACGCACTACAGTCTCTAGAGTTTACAGAGAATGGTGCGATAAACATAACACATTCAGTGAGCGACATTTCTGTGGGCAAAAACACCTTGTTAATGAGAGAGGTCAGAGGAGAATGTCCAGACTCATTAAAGCTAACAGAAAGGCAACAAATGCTCAAATAACAGCTGTTTAAAACAGTGGTGTGCAGAAGGGCATCTCTTAACGTACAACACCGTGAATAACTCAGGCTGTTGTGGAGGTAAAAGGGGGTCCTACCCAGTACTAGATACGTGAACCTAATAAAGTGGCCAGAGAGTGTACAGTAATGTCAAATCTGAAAACATGGTCTGGAAAAGCGGTACATGGGACCATAGAAATAGTGTCTGATAAAGAATGATGATGAAATATTACATCCACAGATAATGTAGTCCAATTGGTTCATGTTCCACGGTAATTGGTGTCAATGGATCTCGTTATCCTGAAACTTTCATGATTTAAACATGGAATATTGTAAGTCAGTTTCCATAAAACTATGCATTAAGAATAATGCAACGGTTACTTCTCATTTTGATCAGTTGTATCAGTTGATAGTTAGATCACTGTAATGAAATGAATAGACAGTCATCTCAGATGTAATGTGTGAATTGCATTTTGAAATGGTAATACTTTGATGTTATGTTGTGTCATTTTGAACAGGTAGTTTTAGTTCTATGAACAAATGATCTTAGCTTTATGTGTATTGTATCCAAGCAATTGGAAAAAGTGTTAGAGTTTTGAAAGATTTGCATTTTGATCGTTGGTTGCGAGTTTTGTGTCTAAAGTTTTGAAAAATGTCATCAAGGTTCCGAAATTAGTGCCAAAGTGATTGTAAAAATCTGTAAAGACAAAGTCTCCATGTCGTGTCAAGAAAATATCTGGATTTGGCTGCTTGGTGATCGGCTCGTCGGGCTACCAGTGATGTCACCATCGCTGTCGTAACACTGAAGGTGTCGACTATTAATGTGAGTTTGCTGAGGTGCTGTCTGTCTGTCTGTCTGTCTGTCTGTCTGTCTGTCTGTCTGTCTGTCTGTCTGTCTGTCTGTCTGTCTGTCTGTCTGTCTGTCTGTCTGTCTGTCTGTCTGTCTGTCTGTCTGTCTGTCTGTCTGTGTGTGTGTGTGTGTGTGTGTGTGTGTGTGTGTGTGTGTGAGAGTGGGTATTGCCTAGAAACATGGGAATTGCGGTTTGGTTGAATGTGTGTGTGCGTTGGGTGATGGATATCATGGATTGAGGTTGATAAGGCAGCAGATTGTTCATGTTTTATTTAACCTTGATTTAACTAAGCAAGTCAGTTAAGAACAAATTATAATTTACCAAGAGGCAAAAGGCATCCTGCGGGGACATGGGATAAAAACGTTTTAAATATAGGACAAAACACACATCACAACAAGAGAAACACCACAACACTACATAAAGAGAGACCTAAGAAAACAACATAGCATGAGAGCAGCACATGACAACAACACGTAGCGACACAACGTGGCAGCAGAACAACATGACAACAACACATAGCGACACAAAGTGGTAGCAGAACAACACATAGCGACACAACGTGGCAGCAGAACAACATGACAACAACACGTAGCGACACAACGTGGCAGCAGAACAACACATAGCGACATCGTGGCAGCAGAACAACACATAGCGACAACGTGGCAGCAGAACAACACATAGCGACAACGTGGCAGCAGAACAACACATAGCGACAACGTGGCAGCAGAACAACACATAGTGACACAACATGGTAGCAGCACAAGCATGGTCCAAACATTGTTAGTTTACAAGACATGGTTTACTTTTTCCTCCTATATAAAATCCCTGTTGAATTCAACAGAAACCCCTATTGAACAGAAACCCCTATTGAACAGAACCCCCTATTGAACAGAAACCCCTATTGAACAGAACCCCCTATTGAACAGAAACCCCCTATTGAACAGAACCCCCTATTGAACAGAACCCCCCTATTGAACAGAAACCCCTATTGAACAGAAACCTCCTACTGAACAGAAACCCCCTATTGAACAGAAACCCCTATTGAACAGAAACCCCCTATTGAACAGAAACCCCTATTGAACAGAAACCCCCTATTGAACAGAAACCCCCTATTGAACAGAACCCCCTATTGAACAGTAACCCCTATTGAACAGAAACCCCTATTGAACAGAAACCCCTATTGAACAGTAACCCCTATTGAACAGAAACCCCTATTGAACAGAACCCCCCTATTGAACAGAAACCCCTATTGAACAGAACCCCCTATTGAACAGAAACCCCCTATTGAACAGAAACCCCTATTGAACAGAAACCCCTATTGAACAGAAACCCCCTATTGAACAGAACCCCCTATTGAACAGTAACCCCTATTGAACAGAAACCCCTATTGAACAGAAACCCCTATTGAACAGTAACCCCTATTGAACAGAAACCCCTATTGAACAGAACCCCCCTATTGAACAGAAACCCCTATTGAACAGAACCCCCTATTGAACAGAAACCCCCTATTGAACAGAAACCCCTATTGAACAGAAACCCCCTATTGAACAGAAACCCCTATTGAACAGAAACCCCTACTCAACAAGAAGCAGACTACCATCCCATCAACAAGATACTGCTCTCAGCCTAAAAAAGTCAATGTGATTTTCCTCAGGGACCAATGCTTTTGCTGAGCTATCTAAATAGCCCTGAGCCAAACATTTTGTCTGATTGTCTGTTTTAATATATTTACCAGAAAGCATCTAAAACTACGCACACCACATAGCCAGCAGGTCTGTGGAGAGAAAGTAGCACAATGTACTGTAGTCAGCCTGCAGGTTTAAATATCCCTCTAGTACTCCCTACTGCCGTCCCAAATAGCACCCTATTCCCTATATAGTGCACATCTGTTGACCAGGGCCCATATTGGGACTATTGGGACCCGTCTCTTCCCTCTCATCAAATTTCATCCATTTCTTCTTCTTCTCTATTCTCTCTTCTTCTTCTCTATTCTCTCCATCATCTTCTTCTTCTTCTTCTCCAGTCTCACCTTCTTCTTCTCTATTCTCACTTCTTCTCTATTCTTCTTCCTCCTCTCTATTCTGTCTGTTTCACTGGTCTAACAGGGGCTGTGGAGGGAGGTATGGGAGATAAGACCCAGTCACAGACAAAAAACTCCCGACAGACTTTAATCTCTCTTTCCATCCTCTTTCTGTCAAAGTCTGACAGTGTTCTTTCTCCACTAGTCTTTGTCTGTGTGTGTGTGTGTGTGTGTGTGTGTGTGTGTGTACAGTGAGAGGAGAATCTGGGGACTTACATCCAATTAGGAAGACAGAACCATCTTTACATTCAACCTATATGTGATATTGAGACACACACATAGACACGTTCACAGACCAAATATAAATGTGATATGGAGCTGCTGCCAGGTAGTGGGGAGATTTTTTACATGGGTTCTCCAGAAAATGTCAGTTACGCCTGCTTGTATTTCACATTTAGTCTCTGTGGGACCTGCTGGTAGTTTATTTTATAGTAGGAATATAGGAAATGCAGCGTAAAAGTCATATTTTCTCCCTAACTGGTCTCTGGGGTAAATACACTACATTATCAAAAGTATGTGGACACCTGCTTGTCGAACTTCTCATTAGAATATCATGGGCATTATTATGGAGTTTGTCCCCCCTTTGCTGCTATAACAGCCTCCAGTCTTCTGGGAAGGCTTTCCACTAGATGTTGGAACATTGCTCCGTGGACTTGCTTCCATTCAGCCACAAGAGCATTAGTGAGGTCGGGCACTGATGTTGGGCGATTAGGCCTGGTTTGCAGTTGGCGTTCCAAATCATTCATTTTTACATTTACATTTTAGTCATTTAGCAGACACTCTTATCCAGAGTGACTTACAGTAGTGAATGCATACATTTCATACAATTTCATACATTTTTTTTTTTTCCTGTGCTGGCCTCCCGTGGGAATCGAACCCACAACCCTGGTGTTGCAAACACCATGCTCTACCAACTGAGCTACAGGGAAGGCATTCCAAAGGTGTTCGATGGGGTTGAGGTCAGGGCTCTGTGCAGGCCAGTCAAGTTCTTCCACACCAATGTCGACAAATCATTTCTGTATGAACATCGCTTTGTGCACGGGGGCATTTCCATTCTGAAACAGGAAAGGGCCTTCCCCTAACTGTTGCCACAAAGTTGGAAGCACAGAATCGTCTACAATGTCATTGTATGCTGTAGCATTAAGATTTCCCTTTGCGGGAGGTAAGGGGCCAGATCGAACCATGAAAAACAGCCCAAGACCATTATTCCTCCACCAAACTTGTATTTGGTGTTCTCCTGACATCTGCAAAACCCAGATTTGTCCGTTAGACTGCCAGATGTGGAAGAATGATTCATCACTCCAGAGAACACATTTCCACTTCTCCAGAGTCCAATGGAGGCGAGCTTTACACCACTCCAGCCTATGCTTTGCAATGCGCATGGTGATCCTAGGCTTGTGTGCGGCTGCTCGGCCATGGAAACCCATTTCATGAAGCTCCTGACGAACGGTTCTTGTGGTGACGTTGCTTCCAGAGGCAGTTTGGAACTCGGTAGTGAGTGCTTCAAACGAGGACAGGCGATTTCTACGTGTTACGCGCTTCAGCACTCGGCGGTCATGTCATGTGAGCTTGTGTGGCCTACCACTTCGAGGCTGAGCCATTGTTTGCTCCTAGATGTTTCCACTTTACAATAACAGCACTTACAGTTGACCGGGGCAGCTCTAGCAGGGCAGAAATTTGACGAATTGACTTGTTGGAAAGGTGGCATCCACATTGAAAGTCACTGAGCTCTTCATTAAGGCCATTCTACCGCAAATGTTTGTCTATGGAGATTAAATTGCCGTGTGCTCGATTTTAAACACCTGTCAGCAACGAGTGTGGCTGAAATAGCCAAATCCACTAACTTGAAGGGGTGTCTACGTACTTTTGTATATATAGTGTAAATATAGTTTATATATAGTGTAAATATAGTGTTCCATAGTGAATATATACAGTTGAAGTCGGAAGTTTACATACACCTTAGCCAAGTACGTTTAAACTCAGTTTAACAATTCCTGACATTTAATCCAAGTAAAAATTCCCTGTCTTTGGTCAGTTAGGATCCCCACTTTATTTTAAGAATGTGAAATGTCAGAATAATAGTAGAGAGAATGATTTATTTCAGCTTTTATTTCTTTCATCACATTCCCAGTAGGTCAGAAGTTTACAAACGTTTCGGGTAGCCTTCCACAAGCGTCACACAATAAGTTGGGTGAATTTTGGTCCATTCCTCCTGACAGAGCTGGTGTAACTGAGTCAGGTTTGTAGGCCTCCTTGCTCGCACACACTTTTTCGGTTCTGCCCACAAATGTTCTATAGGAATGAGGTCTGGGTTTTGTAATGGTCACTCCAATACCTTGACTTTGTTGTCCTTTAGCCATTTTGCCACAACTTTGGAAGTATGCTTGGGGTCATAGTCCATTTGGAAGACCCATTTGCGACCAAGCTTTAACTTCCTGACTGATGTCTTGAGATGCTTCAATATAGCCACATCCTTTTCCTACCTCATGATGCCATCTATTTTGTGAAGTGCACCAGTCCCTCCTGCAAGCAAAGCGCCCCCACAACATGATGCTGCCACCCCCGTGCTTCACGTTTGGGATGGTGTTCTTCGGCTTGCAAGCCTCCCCCTTTTTCCTCCAAACAAAATGATGGTCATTATGTCCAAACAGTTCTATTTTTGTTTCATCAGACCAGCGGACATTTTTCCAAAAAGTACGATCTTTGTCCCCATGTGCAGTTCCAAACCGTAGTCTGGTTTTTTTATGGGGGTTTTGGAGCAGTAGCTTCTTCCTTGCTGAGTGGCCTTTCAGGTTATATCGATATAGGACTCGTTTTACTGTGGATATAGATACTATTGTACCTGTTTCCTCCAGCATCTTCACAGGGTAATTTGCTGTTGTTCTGGGATTGATTTGCACTTTTTTCACCAAAGTACATCCATCTCTAGGAGGCAGAATGCATCTCCTTCCTGAGCGGTATGACGGCTGCGTGGTCCCATGGTGTTTATACTTGCGTACTATTGTTTGTACAGATGATATACACTATACAGTTGAAGTCGGAAGTTTACATACATTTAGGTTGGAGTCATTAAAGCTCGTTTTTCAACCACTCCACAAATTTCTTGTTAACAAACTATAGTTTTGGTAAGTCGGTTAGGACATCTACTTTGTGCATGACACAAATAATATTTCCAACAATTGTTTACAGACAGATTACTTCACTTATAATTCACTGTCTCACAATTGACTGGTGCACTTCACGAAATAGATGGCATCCTGAGGTAGGAAAATTATGTGGATATATTGAAGCAGCATCTCAAGACATCAGTCAGGAAGTTAAAGCTTGGTCACAAATGGGTCTTCCAAATGGACAATGACCCCAAGCATACTTCCAAAGTTGTGGCAAAATGGCTAAAGAACAACAAAGTCAAGGTATTGGAGTGGCCATCACAAAGCCCTGACCTCATTCCTATAGCAAATTTGTGGGCAGAACTGAAAAAGCATGTGCGAGCAAGGAGGCCTACAAACCTGACTCAGTTACACCAGCTCTGTCAGGAGGAATGGGCCAAAGTTCACCCAACTTATTGTGTGAAGCTTGTGGAAGGCTACCCGAAAAGTTTGATCTAAGTTAATGAATTGAAAGGCAATGCTACCAAATACTAATTGAGGGTATGTAAACTTCTGACCCACTGGGAATGTGATGAAAGAAATAAAGGATTAAATGTCAGGAATTGTGAACAACTGAGTTTAAATGTATTTGGCTAAGGTGTATGTAAACTTCCGACTTCAACTGTATAGTCTGTATATATAGTGTATATGTAGTCTATTTATATAGCGTGTATATAAAGTTTGTATATATATATATATATATACACATAGTGTATATTTAGTGTGTACATAGTGTATATGTAACAGGGTTGGTAATGTTTCCACTTGCCTCTAAAGAAATGTGTATTTAATGTTCAAGCATTCTTATTGGTTGGTTCAACTTTGATGACAATAAGGCGTGTTGTGATTGGCCCCGCATGCAGATAGGGGGAGATCGCGAACGCCAGATCTTCCCAGTATGAAAATGTGATTCACGTTCTGAATACTGTTTTATATTTTACAATGTGTACAAGGTTGCTGTACGTTACTGATTTATACATGTGTGGGTATATGGTACCTGTTAGGGATTGAGGGGCTTTCTGGGATGTGCTTTGGCATATGATTGCTGTAAATAAGTGTGTTAGTTAGCAGACACCGACGTAATGGTCACATAAGCCCACTGCTAACACAGTTGTCTTCATGCTACAGATTTTGCCATCGACAGCCATCAATACCGTTAAGTCCTGCACAACTAACGTGCTGTTTCCCATTTAACAACAGAAATAAATGATGCTCAACTGGGACCACTGGCTGATGTGATTTATTAGGAGAAAACACAAATCAAGGAGAGTACGATTTACATCTGTTACATATATACTGTATTTTTGATCTCCACACTTTGACTTAACAGGTAGTTAGTTACACATTGACCAGATAGGGCTGTGTCCCAAATGGAAGCCTATTTCCTATATAGTGCTCTACTCTTGACCAGAGCCATATGGGCATAGGGAATAGGGTGCATACACATTTTTACATACACTTTGTACTTTTATATAAAGCAGTCACGTAACAATAATACATTACCAAACATAAGCTCTTTAATACCACCCCCTCAGCCGCTCTCAGCCCATCCCACCTATCACCATAGACCATCCTCGTTTGGTTTCCACGTGTCGTTTATTTTTCAATTGTGCTGTGATGTTTTACATACATCTTAAACCTTTCTAATTATCCACAGATTGAAGAGGAAAACCTTTCCTACGAGTATTATTATATTACCTATTGACTATTTATTCCCTTGCCAGTAGTAACTTGTAGATACTTTACGTATATGATTGACAACAAGTCATTTCTAGTTCATAGTACTTTGTTGATCACATTTGAATGAGACATGCATCAAATCTACTCCTCAGTACTTCTTCCAATGCTACTTTTTTTTTTTAAAACAGTGAGTCATCATTTCCTGATACTGTCACGTGCGTCGTATAGAGGGGACCAAGGCGCGGCGTGTTGAGTGCTCATGATTATTATTTAATGAAAAAACGAAACACTTTACAAAGGAACAAAAACGACAGCAAACAGTTCCGTCAGGCAACAACCACAAAACAACTACCCACAAAACACAATAGAAAAAAACCCAACTTAAATATGATATCCAATTAGAGACAACAAGGACCAGCTGCCTCCAATTGGAGATCAACCCCAAAAAACCCAACATAGAAATAGAAAACATAGAACACCACCTAAAACATCCACTGTCACACCCTGTGTCACAGGGGTCGCAAAATGGAGACCAAGACGCAGCGTGGATAGTGCTCATTTTCAAACTCTTTAATGAACACACTTGACAAAATAACAAACGACCAACACAGTCCCATCAGGTACACCAGAACGGAAAACAACTACCCACAAACCCCAAAGGAAAACAGGCTGCCTAGGTATGGCTTCCAATCAGAGACAACGAAAGACACCTGCCTTTGATTGGAAACCATACCCGGCCAAAACCTGGAAAACAAAACATAGAAATAGAATACTAGAAAAAACCCACCTATAAACAGAAAACCAAAACCACCCAACACAACCACCTGTCACGCCCTGACCGCTCTACTATAGCAAATGACCTCTTACAAGGGTCAGGACGTGACAGTACCCCCCCCCCCCCCAAAGGTGCAGACCCTGCACCCAAACAAAAACTCAACAAAAACAACCCTTTGGGGTTGTGTTTGCACAAAGGGAGGGTGACAAACGTCTATGGCGGCTCATGCGCTACACCCAGACCCCTCCTCTGCCTCCGATCCTCCAGCAACGGAGGTGTCTCTGGATCAGGGCGTAACCCCCGTTCCGCCCGCAGATCCCTCCGCTTCTGTAACCCTGGCCTGTGGATCATTATCGGAGGAATCGGACTGTAGATCCTTACTGGAAGCTCTGTGCTGTAGACCACCACTGGAGGATCTGGGCTGCAGGCCGCCGCTGGAGGATCTGGGCTGCAGGCCGCCGCTGGAGGCCCCGGGCTGAGGGGCGGTCGCTGGAGGCCCCGGGCTGAGGGGCGTCGCTGGAGGCCCCGGGCTGAGGGGCGTCGCTGGAGGCCCCGGGCTGAGGAGCGTCGCTGGAGGCTCCGGGCTGAGGAGCGTCGCTGGAGGCTCCGGGCTGAGGAGCGTCGCTGGAGGCCCCGGGCTGAGGAGCGTCGCTGGAGGCCCCGGGCTGAGGAGCGTCTCTGTAGGTTCTGGACTGGGGACCTTCGCTGCAGGCTCCGTGCCATGGATCATCACTACTGGTTCCGCGCCATGAATCATCACTGGAGGCTTTGTGCCATGGATCATCACTGGAGGCTTGGGACCATTGATAATCACTGGAGGCTTCCTACGGGGAGCTGGAACCGGTCTCACCAGACTGGGGAGACGCACTGAGGACTGCGTGCTCAAAGCAGGCACCGGCCGTACTGGGCTATGGAGGCGTACTGGAGGAAGAGTGCGAGAAGCAGGCACAAGACGTACTGGGCTATGGTGGCACACTGGAGGGAGAGTGCGTGGAGCAGGCACAGGGTACACTGGGCCTTGGAGGCGCACTGGCGGTCTTGCGCTTAGGGCTGGCACAACCCGTCCTGGCTCGATGTCGATTATAGCCCGGCAAGGGCGGAGCACTGGTACAGGACAAACTGGGCCATGCTGGTGAATGGGGGGTACCGTGCGTAGAGCAGGTGCAGGATAACCTGGGCCGAAGAGACGCACTGGAGACCAGGAATGTTGGACCGGTGCACTTCTCCCTGGCTGCCGGCCAACTCTAGCACGGCAACGGTGAGGAGCTTGCACCGAGCGCACCGGGCTGTGAGTGTGCATGGGTGACACCGTGCGCACCACCGCATAACACGGTGCTTCTCGCTCCCCACGGTAAGCACGGGGAGTTGGCTCAGGTCTTAACCTCGCCGTCGCCAATCTACCCAATTTTTTGGGGGGCGCTGCCTCTCGGCCTCTTCTTGCCTAGCTGTTCCTCCTAGTATCGTCGTTCCGCTGTCGCTGCCTCTATCTCCCACTGCGGACGGCGATCCTCCCCAGGGCTTGTCCAGGGTCCTGCCCCATCTAAGATCTCCTCCGAGGTTCACTCCTCTGAACCACACTGCTTGGTCCTGCTCTTCCTCCTCGAGAATGCACACTGCTTGGTCCTGCTCTTCCTCCTCGAGAATGCACACTGCTTGGTCCGTTGGTGGTGGGTAGTTCTGTCGCAGGTGTCGTAAAATGGAGACCAAGACGCAGCGTTGATAGTGCTAATTTTCAAACTCTTTAATGAACACACTTGACAAAATAACAAACGACCAACGCAGTCCCGTCAGGTACACTAGAAAAACCCCACCTATAAACAGAAAACCCAAAACCACCCAACACAACCACCTGTCACGCCCTGGCCACTCTACTATAGCAAATTACCTCTTACAAGGGTCAGGACGTGACAGATACAGAATGACCATAAAGAATGACACATTCCACAGCTCTCAGAGACTGACAACTTCTCTGTCCCACCTTAAGGCTACGTCGTAAATAGAACCCATAGGGCCCTGGTCAAAAATTGTGCGTTAGGGAGTAGGGTGGCATTTTCTTTCCAGCAACCTTAGATTAATCCAACTGCTGATGCGACGGTCCTCCTTCTCCGCCCCAGAGAGAATCTCAGAGAGAGTTTTTCCCTCTCCTGAATTCTATTAGCAAGCGGCAACCGGCTGCTGACTTCAAAAGGTCAGACTGAATATCCAGTGGGAGAATAATTAGTGAAGATTTTGTGTACTCCCAAGGCTTTATTACCACAAACGGTCAAAGTCACATTTAACTCATGTTTAGTGTGTGTGTGTGTGTGTGTGTGTGTGTGTGTGTGTGTGTGTGTGTGTGTGTCACTTTATGTTTAGAGCTAGAGTAACATCAGATAGTATCAGTTAGTATCAGTTAGTATCGGTTAGTATCAGTTAGTATCAGTTAGTATCAGTTAGTATCAGCTAGTATCAGTTAGTATCAGTTAGTATCGGTTAGTATCAGTTAGTATCAGTTAGTATCGGTTAGTATCAGTTAGTATCGGCAAGTATCGGCAAGTATCGGTTAGTATCAGTTAGTATCGGTTAGAATTGGTTAGTATCAGTTAGTATCGGTTAGTATCGGTTAGTATCGGCAAGTATCGGTTAGTATCGGTTAGTATCGGTTAGAATTGGTTAGTAGCGGTTAGTATCGGTTAGTATCGGTTAGTATCGGCTAGTATCGGTTAGTATCGGTTAGTATCGGTTAGTATCGGTTAGTATCGGTTAGTAATCGGTTAGTATCAGTCAGTATCGGTTAGTATCAGCATCAGTCAGTACCAGTCAGTTTCATGCATTTATGCACGCTGAGAACCGTATTTGTGTGTTATAGCAATACCGATCCGTAACATGTATTCATGCTATAAACAGAGAGAGAGAGAGAGAGAGAGAGAGAGAGAGAGAGAGAGAGAGATTGTGAGATTGTGTATTCCAGCGTGCAAATCAAATTAATCTAATTAAATGTTATTTGTCACATGCACCCAAATACAACGGGTGTAGACTTTACCGTGAAATGCTTGCTTATGAACCCTTCCCAATGTTGCAGAGTTTGTAATACAACTCGATTAATAGCAACACAATACTAATTCCACTCTTCCCCTAAGGGGTTTTTGAATGTTCCAGAACAGAGGGAAGCAAACCAAATTATTCAAAACAACTTTTTATTGTATCTGTTGACAGTTGGAGTGGAGAGGAGAGGAGAGGAGAGGAGAGGAGAGGAGAGGAGAGGAGTGGAGAGGAGAGGAGAGGAGAGGAGTGGAGAGGAGAGGAGTGGAGAGGAGAGGAGAGGAGAGGAGTGGAGTGGAGAGGAGAGGAGAGGAGTGGAGTGGAGAGGAGTGGAGAGGAGAGGAGAGGAGTGGAGTGGAGAGGAGTGGAGTGGAGAGGAGAGGAGAGGAGTGGAGAGGAGAGGAGAGCCACTTGGCACCTGAAGTACTTTGGCTCATGTCCAAAAATGGCACTCCATTCCCTACACAGGCTATAAGGACATTCCTGACCTGTAAAACAACTAAGCAAAATGTAAAAGTGACCCTTACCGTAACCAAACCCTTAACCGGCAGGGTAGCCTAGTGGATAGCGTGTTGGGCTTGTAACCGAAAGGTTGCAAGTTCAAACCCCTGTGCTGACAAGCTACAAATCTGTTGTTCTGCCCCTGAACAAGGCAGTTAACCCACTGTTCCTAGGCTGTCATTGAAAATAAGAATTTGTTCTTAACTGACTTGCCTAGTTAAATAAATAAACCCAACCTTAATTCATATCAGAATTGGTTAAATTTAGGTTATCATTTTGCAGGCCAGGAGTGTCCGAACAGTGTTTTTTCCTCCCGGCTTATCTTTTGAAAAACAAACAGGGAGAATTGTTAGTGAATTATATAGTTTGGGGAGATCACAGTGCTCTCTATGTTATTCATCCTTAGGGAAATTAGCAGTAGGAGAGTAGCATTAGGCTACATTAGTTACTGACCTAATAGACTGACACTAACCTGGCCTGCAGCGAGAGAAAGAAGATCAGATCACAGCCGGGTTCATTGTCTGCTATAATATCATTCCAATGTGGTTCTATTTACGGTTTGTGACTCTGATTTTTAACTCCTGGTTTTTAGCTCACAGAGATAGCAGATAGCTTTCAGCACAACAATCTAATTCAGTGTCTTTATAATGTGATCAGAGCTTCCAACATCATAACCACTCCAATTCTGATATTTAGAGCCCATGAAGGAAAGCCTGTCATAAGACATTTGAAACCTTACTATGTCCAGTGGCTTGCTGGTCCGCTTCATTAGAAACTGACCTAGGTTCAGGTGAACCTTTTCCAATAACTAACCATAAGCGTGAAAAAAAAAACACATTGGCTCTAGATCAGGGTCAACTTCATACCTATTCCTGCTTGGTCGGCGAAGTACAGGAATAAAGAAATCCTATTGGTTTAGATGTTTGGCCAACGGAGGAAGTGCATGAAATCCAAAATGGCCCTGGCTCTGGGACCTGAACACTGATGGATGTGTTTGTGCGTGGTAAAGATTGCCCAGGAGCCAAACCTTGGCCTGCTGTCAGTAAGTCAATAAACTAAATGCTTGTCTTTAAAACGAGGTAGGTCGTCTGCCTCAAGGCACTGTGTTGATTGGCATCCAATAGGTTGCCACAGTAATAGAAAAGCATAGGATAGAGGGACTGACATGTAAAAAGGGTAGAATGAAGTAAAGGATTCCATTCCGTTTTGGGTTGGGCAGAATACAATGTTCCAGAAGGGTAAATAATGTAATTGTATTGTAGAATAGAACAGAATAGAACCATAGAGATAAGAAGTAAGTAACCTAGTAATATAGCGGAAGGCTCGTGCTGTGGATTCTCTATTTCCTCTCTGATGTTATACCTTTATCAATACAACAATGTTGTACAACAGAACAGAATTAAACACCATAGAATAAAATCGAATTGAATGTTAAACAAAATAAAACAAAAAATAATACATTATTTACAACCAACAACAAGCAGCTCTAACTCTCCCTCCCTCCCTCCCTCCCTCCCTCCCTCCCTCCCTCCCTCCCTCCCTCCCTCCCTCCCTCCCTCCCTCCCTCCCTCCCTCCCTCCCTCTTAACCACTCTATTTATCTCTCTCTCTCGCCCTTGCTTTCTCTATCCCTCCCTCCCTCCCTCCTTCCCTCTCTCTCCCTCTCTCCCTCTTAACCACTATATTTATCTCTCTCTCGCCCTTGCTCTCTCTACTCTCTCTATCCCTCCCTCCCTCCCTCTCTCTCTCTCCCTCTTAACCACTCTATTTATCTCTCTCTCTCTCTCGCCCTTGCTCTCTCTACTCTCTCTATCCCTCCCTCCCTCCCTCTCTCTCTCTCCCTCTTAACCACTCTATTTATCTCTCTCTCTCTCTCTCTCTCTCTCTCTCGCCCTTGCTCTCTCTACTCTCTCTATGCCTCCCTCCCTCTCTCTCTCTCTCTCTTGCTCTCTCTCTCCACTACCCCCCCCCCTCTCGCTCTCTCAGTTCACCAGGGGAAGCATTAGCAAGGTTTCATGAAGGACGCCAACTCATTAATATTCTCAAAACACAGAAGGAAAAGCAAAGTGACTAAGCACAAGGCCAATGAAGAGAGAACAGAACAGAGAACAGGTGCAGAGCAGAGCTGTGCAGAGGGGCATACGAGGCTTTATCATTGGCTCAGTTGCTAAGAGCATGTCTACCAAGGTCACAGGTTCAATTACTGTAAGGGATCACATGAGCCTACTAAAATGTATGTCCTCGCTGTACTCAGTGATTGACTTGGGTAGAAGCTCACCGCGGCTGAGTATCGGCACCTCAAATGTTTTACTGTTTGAGCTCCTGTTCCTCTTCTAGAATATTGTCTCAAAAGTATTGTGGAGCTTAGAGGAGGGGTAGAGTCTAACTAAAAGGTGGGGGTAGAGGCTAGCTTAGAGGAGGGGTAGAGTCTAACTAAGAGTTGGGGGTAGAGACTAGCTTAGAGGAGGGGGTAGGGTCTAACTAAGAGGTGGGGGAAGAGGCTAGCTTAGAGGAGGGGGTAGGGTCTAACTAAGAGGTGGGGGTAGAGGCTAGCTTAGAGGTGGGGGTAGAGGCTAGCTTAGAGGAGAGGCTAGAGTCTAGCAATGAGGAGGGGTGGGATAGGGGCTAGCTAAGAGGAGGGGGTAGGGAGTAGTTGTAATGGAAATGACAATAAATTCACCAATGTGCCCATCGCCAACTCCCACCTCCCTCACAACTGCTATTGGTTTCAATCTACTGCACAGCTATACCAAGGGAACCAGCAATAACCCATTCTCTATCATCAATAAATAATCAAACAGCTAAGCTAAAATATTCTGTCTCAACTGTCAATGTCAAGAGCATATTTTTTCCACTGGCTCCCAACGACACACACAACCTATTCTCTCTTCTTCCTTTTCCTCTTCCCCCATCCCTCTCTCCCTCAAACCAAATAGTTGTATTTTCTCTCTCCCTCTCTTGCCATCTGTAATGACTGGCTTAAGGGCAGGTGGCATTGGGTCACAGTTAACTCTCTCTTCTACAGTCCCTCTAACTGTAAAGGTACAATGTTCCATCATTGCCATGGAGACCGGGTCCAACATACCAGAACAACGTTAGTGTTCCACTTAGTGATGACAACACCACTTCACCCAATCCCCTCCCAAAAAGTCTAGCTAACAGGTGGGGGTAGGGTCAAGCTATGAGGAGGGGGTAAGGAGGTAGGGTCTAACTATGAGGAGGGGGTAGGGTCTAACTATGAGGAGGGGGTAGGGTCTAACTATGAGGAGGGGGTAGGGTCTAACTATGAGGAGGGGGTGGGGTCTAACTATGAGGGGGTAGGGTCTATCTATGAGGAGGGGGTAGGGTCTAGCTATGAGGGGGTAGGGTCTAACTATGAGCAGGGGGTAGGGTCTAGCTCTGAGGAGGGGGTAGGGTCTAGCTATGAGGGGGTAGGTTCTATCTAAGAGGGGGTAGGGTCTAACTATGAGGAGGGGGTAGGGTGTGACTATGAGGAGGGGTAGGGTCTAAATATGAGGAGGGGGTAGGGTCTGACTATGAGGAGGGGGTAGGGTCTAACTATGAGGAGGGGGTAGGGGGGTAGGGTCTAACTATGAGGAGGGGGTAGGGTCTGACTATGAGGAGGGGGTAGGGTCTGACTATGAGGAGAGGGTAGGGTCTGACAATGAGGAGGGGGTAGGGTCTAACTATGAGGAGGGGGTAGGGTCTAACTATGAGGAGGGGGTAGGGTCTAGCTATAAGGGGGTAGGGTCTGACTATGAGAAGGGGGTAGGGTCTAACTATGAGGAGGGGGTAGGGTCTGACTATGAGGAGAGGGTAGGGTCTGACTATGAGGAGGGGGTAGGGTCTAACTATGAGGAGGGGGTAGGGTCTAACTATGAGGAGGGGGTAGGGTCTAGCTATGAGGGGGTAGGGTCTGACTATGAGGAGGGGGTAGAGTCTAACTATGAGGAGGGGGTAGGGTCTAACTATGAGGAGGGGGTAGGGTCTAACTATGAGGAGGGGGTAGGGTCTTACTATGAGGAGGGGGTAGGGTCTAACTATGAGGAGGGGGTAGGGTCTAGCTATGAGGAGGGGGGTAGGGTCTAACTATGAGGAGGGGGTAGGGTCTAATTATGAGGAGGGGGTAGGGTCTGACTATGAGGAGGGGGTAGGGTCTAACTATGAGGAGGGGGTACGGTCTGACTATGAGGAGGGGGTAGGGTCTAACTATGAGGAGGGGGTAGGGTCTGACTATGAGGAGGGGGTAGGGTCTAGCTATGAGGAGGGGGTAGGGTCTGACTATGAGGAGGGGGTAGGGTCTAACTATGAGGAGGGGGTAGGGTCTAACTATGATGAGGGGGTAGGGTCTAGCTATGAGGAGGGGGTAGGGTCTAGATATGAGGAGGGGGTAGGGTCTAGCTATGAGGAGGGGACAGGGTCTAACTATGAGGAGGGGGTAGGGTCTACCTATGAGGAGGGGGTAGGGTCTGACTATGAGGAGGGGGTAGGGTCTAACGATGAGGAGGGGGTAGGGTCTGACTATGAGGAGGGGGTAGGGTCAGACTATGAGGAGGGGATAGGGTCTAGCTATGAGGGGGTAGGGTCTAGCTATGAGGGGTTAGGGTCTAACTATGAGGAGGGGGTAGGGTCTAGCTATGAGGGGGGTAGGGAATAACTATGAGGAGGGGGTAGGGTCTAACTATGAGGGGTTAGGGTCTGACTATGAGGAGGGGGTAGGGTCTAGCTATGAGGGGTTAGGGTCTGACTATGAGGAGGGGGTAGGGTCTAGCTATGAGGAGGGGGTAGGGTCTAACTATGAGGAGGGGGTAGGGTCTAACTATGAGGAGGGGGTAGGGTCTAACTATGAGGAGGGGGTAGAGTCTAACTATGACGAGGGGGTAGGGTCTAACTATGAGGAGGAGGTGGGGTCTAACTATGAGGAGGGGGTAGGGTCTAACTATGAGGAGGGGGTAAGGGGGGGTAGGGTCTAACTATGAGGAGGGGGTAGGGTTTAGCTATTAGGAGGGGGTAGGGGGGTAGGGTCTTAATATGATGAGGGTTAGGGTCTAAATATGAGGAGGGGGTAGGGTCTAACTATGAGGAGGGGGTAAGGAGGTAGGGTCTAACTATGAGGAGGGGATAGGGTCTAACTATGAGGAGGGGGTAGGGTCTGACTATGAGGAGGGGGTAGGGAATAACTATGAGGAGGGGGTAGGGTCTGACTATGAGGAGGGGGTAGGGTCTGACTATGAGGAGGGGGTAGGGTCTAACTATGTAGAGGGGTAGGGTCTAGCTATGAGGAGGGGGTAGGGTTTAGCTATGAGGAGGGGGTAGGGTCTAACTATGAGGAGGGGGGTAGGGTCTAACTATGAGGAGGGGCTAGGATCTAACTATGAGGAGGGGGTAGGGTCTAACTATGAGGAGGGGTAGAATCTGACTATGAGGAGGGGGTAGGGTCTAGATATGAGGAGGGGGTAGGGTCTGACTATGAGGAGGGGGTAGGGTCTAACTATGAGGAGGGGGGTAGGGTCTGACTATGAGGAGGGGGTAGGGTCTGACTATGAGGAGGGGATAGGGTCTAGCTATGAGGGGGTAGGGTCTAGCTATGAGGGGTTAGGGTCTAACTATGAGGAGGGGGTAGGGTCTAGCTATGAGGGGGGGTAGGGAATAACTATGAGGAGGGTGTAAGGAGGTAGGGTCTGACTATGAGGAGGGGTAGGGTCTAACTATGAGGAGGGGATAGGGAATAACTATGAGGAGGGGGTAGGGTCTAACTATGAGGAGGGGGTAGGGTCTAACTATGAGGAGGGGGTAGGGTCTAACTATGAGGAGGGGGTAGGGTCTAACTATGAGGAGGGGGTAGGGTCTGACTATGAGGAGGGGATAGGGAATAACTATGAGGAGGGGGTAGGGTCTAACTATGAGGAGGGGGTAGGGTCTAACTATGAGGAGGGGGTAGGGTCTAACTATGAGGAGGGGGTAGGGTCTAACTATGAGGAGGGGGTAGGGTCTAATTATGAGGAGGGGGTAGGGTCTAATTATGAGGAGGGGGTAGGGTCTGACTATGAGGAGGGGGTAGGGTCTAACTATGAGGAGGGGGTAGGGTCTGACTATGAGGAGGGGGTAGGGTCTGACTATGAGGAGGGGATAGGGTCTAGCTATGAGGGGGTAGGGTCTAGCTATGAGGGGTTAGGGTCTAACTATGAGGAGGGGGTAGGGTCTAGCTATGAGGGGGGGTAGGGAATATCTATGAGGAGGGTGTAAGGAGGTAGGGTCTGACTATGAGGAGGGGGTAGGGTCTAACTATGAGGAGGGGGTAGGGTCTAACTATGAGGAGGGGTTAGGGTCTAACTATGAGGAGGGGTTAGGGTCTAACAATGAGGAGGGGGTAGGGTCTAACTATGATGAGGGGGTAGGGTCTAACTATGTAGAGGGGATGGGTCTAGCTATGAGGAGGGGGTAGGGTCTAGCTATGAGGAGGGGGTACGGTCTAACTATGAGGAGGGGGTAGGGTCTAACTATGAGGAGGGGCTAGGATCTAACTATGAGGAGGGGGTAGGGTCTAACTTTGAGGAGGGAGTAGGGTCTAACTATGAGGAGGGGCTAGGGTCTAACTATGAGTCAGGGGGTAGGGTCTAACTATGAGGAGGGGATGGGTCTAGCTATGAGGAGGGGGTAGGGTCTAGCTATGAGGGGTTAGGGTCTGACTATGAGGAGCGGTTAGGGTCTAGCTATGATGAGGGGGTAGGGTCTGACTATGAGGAGGGGGTAGGGTCTAACTATGAGGAGGGGGTAGGGTCTAACTATGAGGAGGGGGTAGGGTCTAACTATGAGGAGGGGTAGGGTCTAGCTATGAGGAGGGGGTAGGGTCTAACTATGAGGAGGGGGTTGGGTCTAATTATGAGGAGGGGGTAGGGTCTAGCTATGAGGAGGGGGTAGGGTCTAACTATGAGGAGGGGGTTGGTTCTAACTATGAGGAGGGGGTAGGGTCTAGCTATGAGGAGCGGGTAGGGTCTAACTATGAGGAGGGGGTAGGGTCGGACTATGAGGAGGGGGTAGGGTCTAACTATGAGGAGGGGGTAGGGTCTAACTATGAGGAGGGGGTAGGGTGTAGCTATGAGGAGGGGGTAGGGTCTAGCTATGAGGAGGGGGTAGGGTCTGACTATGAGGAGGGGGCAGGGTCTGACTATGAGGAGTGGGTAGGGTCTAGCTATGAGGGGATAGGGTCTAACTATGAGGAGGGGGTAGGATCTAGCTATGAGGAGGGGGTAGGGTCTAACTATGAGGAGGGCGTAGGGTCTAACTATGAGGAAGGGGTAAGGGGGGTAGGGTCTTACTTTGAGGAGGGGCTAGGGTCTAACTATGAGGAGGGGGTAGGGTCTAACTATGAGGAGGGGGTAGGGTCTAACTATGAGGAGGGGGTAAGGGGGTAGGGTCTGACTGTGAGGAGGGGGTAGGGAATAACTATGAGGAGGGGGTAGGGTCTAACAATGAGGAGGGGGTAGGGTCTAACTATGAGTAGGGGGTAGGGTCTAACTATGAGGAGGGGGTAGGGTCTAACTATGATGAGGGGGTAGGGTCTACCTATGATGAGGGGGTAGGGTCTAACTATGAGGAGGGGGTAGGGTCTAACTATGAGGAGGGGGTAGGGAGGTAGGGTCTAGCTATGAGGAGGGGATAGGGTCAAACTATGAGGAGGGGGTAAGGAGGTAGGGTCTAGCTATGAGGATGGGGTAGGGTCTAACTATGAGGAGGGGGTAGGGTCTAACTATGAGGAGGGGGTAGGGTCTAACTATGAGGAGGGGGTAGGGTCTAACTATGAGGAGTTGGTAGGGTCTAACTATGATGAGGGGGTAGTGTCTAACTATGAGGAGGGGGTAGGGTCTAACTATGATGAGGGGGTAGGGTCTAACTATGAGGAGGGGGTAGGGTCTAACTATGAGGAGGGGGTAGTGTCTAACAATGAGGAGGGTGTAGGGTCTAGCTATGAGGAGGGGGTAGGGTCTAACTATGAGGAGGGGGTAGGGTCTAGATATGAGGAGGGGGTAGGGTCTAGCTATGAGGAGGGGGTAGGGTCTGACTATGAGGAGGGGGTAGGGTCTGACTATGAGGAGGGGGTAGGGTCTGACTATGAGGAGGGGGTAGAATCTGACTATGAGGAGGGGGTAGGGTCTAGCTATGAGGGGGTAGGGTCTAGCTATGAGGGGTTAGGGTCTAACTATGAGGAGGGGGTAGGGTCTAGCTATGATGAGGGTTAGGGTCTAACTATGAGGAGGGGTTAGGGTCTAACTATGAGGAGAGGGTAGGGTCTAACTATGAGGAGGGGGTAGGGTCTGACTATGAGGAGGGGTAGGGTCTAACTATGAGGAGGGGGTAGGGTCTAGCTATGAGGAGGGGGTAGGGTCTAGCTATGAGGAGAGGGTAGGGTCTAACTATGAGGAGCGGGTAGGTTCTAGCTATGAGGGGGTAGGTTCTGACTATGAGGAGAGGGGTAGGGTCTAACTATGAGGAGGGGGTAGGGTTTAACTATGAGGAGGGGGTAGGGTCTGACTATGAGGAGGGGGTAGGGTCTAGCTATGAGGAGGGGGTAGGGTCTAACTATGAGGAGGGGCTAGGGTCTAACTATGAGGAGGGGGTAGGGTCTAACTATGAGGAGGGGGTAGGGTCTAACTATGAGGAGGGGGTAGGGTCTAGCTATGAGGAGGGGATAGGGTCTGACTATGAGGAGGGGGTAGGGTCTAACTATGAGGAGGGGGTAGGGTCTAGGTATGAGGAGGGGGTAGGGTCTAGCTATGAGGAGGGGGTAGGGTCTAACTATGAGGAGGGGGTAGGGTCTAGCTATGAGGAGGGGGTAGGGTCTAACAATGAGGGGTTAGGGTCTGACTATGAGGAGGGGGTAGGGTCTAACAATGAGGGGGTAGGGTCTAACTATGAGGAGGGGGTAGGGTCTAGCTATGAGGAGGGGGTAGGGTCTGACTATGAGGAGGGGGTAGGGTCTAACTATGAGGAGGGGGTAGGGTCTAACTATGAAGAGGGGGTAGGGTCTAACTATGAGGAGGGGGTAGGGTCTGACTATGAAGAGGGGGTAGGGTCTAGCTATGAGGGTTTAGGGTCTAACTATGAGGAGGGGGTAGGTTCTGACTATGAGGAGGGGGTAGGGTCTAACTATGAGGAGGGGGTAGGGTCTAACTATGAGGAGGGGGTAGGGTCTAGCTATGAGGAGGGGGTAGGGTCTGACTATGAGGAGGGGGTAGGGTCTAGCTATGAGGAGGGGGTAGTGTCTAACTATGAGGAGGGGGTAGGGTCTAGCTATGAGGAGGGGGTAGGGTCTGACTTTGAGGAGGGGGTAGGGTCTGACTATGAGGAGGGGGTAGGGTCTAGCTATGAGGAGGGGGTAGGGTCTGACTATGAGGAGGGGGTAGGGTCTAACTATGAGGAGGGGTAGGGTCTAACTAAGAGGTGGGAGTAGAGGCTAGCTTAGAGGAGGGGTATGGTCTAACAAAGA
>NC_042992.1:6317321-6447321 GCF_901001165.1 Salmo trutta | reverse complement strand
CTGGAGTCTTTGACAATATTTAAGACCTTCCTCTGACACCGCCTGGTATAGAGGTCCTGAATGGTAGGGACCTTGGCCCCAGTGATGTACTGGACCGTACACACTACCCTCTGTAGTGCCTTAAGGTCGGATGCAAGCAGTTGCCATACCAAGCGATGATGCAGCCAGTCAAGATGCTCTCAATGGTGCAGCTGTATAACTATTTTGAGGATCTGAGGGCCCATACCTAATCTTTTCAGCCTCCTGATGGGGAGTTGTCGTTCTCTCTTCATGACTGTTGTGTGTTTGGACAGTGATAGGTGAGTCAACGTTATTTATAATAACGGTTACTTGGAGAAAATCAAACCTCTCTGAACGAAAACCGTACCTGAACCTTTAAAGAAACTAAGTAGTGACCCTCCCCTATATTCAAAATCATAATTTAAACAAAGTGGATGGCAGAGAACATGTCTACCATTTACCCTCACTTCTTGGACGTACCAGATCCTTAGATTTTTATTTATTTAACCTTTATTTAACTAGGTAAGTCAGTTAAGAACACATTTTTATTTACAATGATGGCCAACGCTGGGCCTCCCGACGCAGAAAAAATTAAGCTTTAACTGTTGTGGATCTTAAATGTTTTTCCTCATAATCCTGGATTATCGGACCACCATTTTATTGCGTTTACATTTGCAACAAATAATCTGCTCAGACCCCAACCAAGGAAGATTAAAAGTCGTGCTATAAATTCTCAGACAACCCAAAGATTCCTTGATGCCCTTCCAGACTCCCTCTGCCTACCCAAGGACGTCAGAGGACAAGAATCAGTTAACCACCTAACCGAGGAACTCAATTTAACCTTGCGCAATACCCTAGATGCAGTTGCACCCCTAAAAATTAAAAACATCTGTCATAAGAAACTAGCTCCCTGGTATACAGAAAATACACGAGCTCTGAAGCAAGCTTCCAGAAAATTGGAACGGAAATGGCGCCACACTAAACTGGAAGTCTTCCGACTAGCTTGGAAAGACAGTACCGTGCAGTATCAAAGAGCCCTCACTGCTGCACGATCATCCTATTTTTCCAACTTAATTGAGGAAAATAAGAACAATCCGAAATTTCTTTTTGACACTGTCGCAAAGCTAACTAAAAAGCAGCATTCGCAAATGGAGGATGGCTTTCACTTCAGCAGTAATAAATTTATGAACTTCTTTGAGGAAAAGATCATGATCATTAGAAAGCAAATTACGGACTCCTCTTTAAATCTGGGTATTCCTCCAGGGCTCCATTGTCCTGAGTCTGCACAACTCTGCCAGGACCTAGGATCAAGGGAGATACTAAAGTGTTTTAGTACTATATCTCTTGACATAATGATGAAAATAATCATGGCCTCCAAACCCTCAAGCTGCATACTGGACCCTATTCCAACTAAACTACTGAAAGAGCTGCTTCCTGTGCTTGGCCCTCCTATGTTGAACATAATAAACGGCTCTCTATCCACCGGATGTGTACCAAGCTCACTAAAAGTGGCAGTAATAAAGCCTCTCTTGAAAAAGCCGAATCTTGACCCAGAAATTATAAAAAACTATCGGCCTATATCGAATCTTCCATTCCTCTCAAAAATTTTAGAAAAAGTTGTTGCGCAGCAACTCACTGCCTTCCTGAAGACAAACAATGTATACGAAACGCTTCAGTCTGGTTTTAGACCCCATCATAGCACTGAGACTGCACTTGTGAAGGTGGTAAATGACCTTTTAATGACGTCAGACCGAGGCTCTGCATCTGTCCTCATGCTCCTAGATCTTAGTGCCGCTTTTGATACCATCGATCACCACATTCTTTTGGAGAGATTGGAAACCCAAATTGGTCTACATGGACAAGTTCTGGCCTGGTTTAGATCTTATCTGTCGGAAAGATATCAGTTTGTCTCTGTGAATGGTTCGTCCTCTGACAAATCAATTGTAAATTTCGGTGTTCCTCAAGGTTCCGTTCTAGGACCACTATTGTTTTCACTATATATTTTACCTCTTGGGGATGTCATTCGAAAACATAATGTTAAATTTCACTGCTATGCGGACGACACACAGCTGTACATTTCAATGAAACATGGTGAAGCCCCAAAATTGCCCTCGCTAGAAGCCTGTGTTTCAGACATAAGGAAGTGGATGGCTGCAAATTTTCTACTTTTAAACTCGGACAAAACAGAGATGCTTGTCCTAGGTCCCAAGAAACAAAGAGATCTTCTGTTGAATCTGACAATTAATCTGGATGGTTGTACAGTCGTCTCAAATAAAACTGTGAAGGACCTCGGCGTTACTCTGGACCCTGATCTCTCTTTTGAAGAACATATCAAGACTGCTTCAAGGACAGCTTTTTTCCATCTACGTAACATTGCAAAAATCAGAAACTTTCTGTCCAAAAATGACGCAGAAAAATTAATCCATGCTTTTGTTACTTCTAGGCTGGACTACTGCAATGCTCTACTTTCCGGCTACCCGGATTAAGCACTAAACAAACTTCAGTTAGTGCTAAATACGGCTGCTAGAATCCTGACTAGAACCAAAAAATTTGATCATATTACTCCAGTGCTAGCCTCCCTACACTGGCTTCCTGTTAAGGCAAGGGCTGATTTCAAGGTTTTACTGCTAACCTACAAAGAATTACATGGGCTTGCTCCTGCCTATCTTTCCGATTTGGTCCTGCCGTACATACCTACACGTACGCTACGGTCACAAGACGCAGGCCTCCTAATTGTCCCTAGAATTTCTAAGCAAACGGCTGGAGGTAGGGCTTTCTCCTATAGAGCTCCATTTTTATGGAATGGTCTGCCTACCCATGTGAGAGACGCAGACTCAGTCTCAACCTTTAAGTCTTTACTGAAGACTTATCTCTTCAGTAGGTCCTATGATTAAGTATAGTCTGGCCCAGGAGTGTGAAGGTGAACGGAAAGGCTGGAGCAACGAACCACCCTTGCTGTCTCTGCCTTGTCGGTTCCCCTCTTCCCACTGGGATTCTCTGCCTCTAACCCTTTTACAGGGGCTGAGTCACTGACTTACTGGTGTTCTTCCATGCCGTCCATGGGAGGGGTGCGTCACTTGAGTAGGTTGAGCCACTGACGTGGTCTTCCTGTCTGGGTTGGCGCCCCCCCCTTGGGTTGTGCCGTGGCGGAGATCTTTGTGGGCTATACTCGGCCTTGTCTTCGGACGGTAAGTTGGTGGTTGTAGATATCCCTCTAGTGGTGTGGGGGCTGTGCTTTGGCAAAGTGGGTGGGGTTATATCCTGCCTGTTTGGCCCTGTCCGGGGGTATCATCGGATGGGGCCACAGTGTCTTCTGATCCCTCCTGTCTCAGCCTCCAGTATTTATGCTGCAGTAGTTTATGTGTCGGGGGGCTAGGGTCAGTCTGTTACATCTGGAGTATTCTCTTGTCTTATCCGGTGTCCTGTGTGAATGTAAATATGCTCTCTCTAATTCTCTCTTTCTCTCTTTCTTTCTTTCTCTCGGAGGACCTGAGCCCTAGGACCATGCATCAAGACTACCTGGCATGATGACTCCTTGCTGTCCCCAGTCCACCTGGCCATGCTGCTGCTCCAGTTTCAACTGTTCTGCCTGCGGCTACGGAACCCTGACCTGTTCACCGGACGTGCTTGTTGCACCCTCGACAATTACTATGATTATTATTATTTGACCATGCTGGTCATTTACGAACATTTTAACATCTTGACCATGTTCTGTTATAATATCCACCCGGCACAGCCAGAAGAGGACTGGCCACCCCTCATAGCCTGGTTCCTCTCTAGTTTTCTTCCTAGGTTTTTGGCCTTTCTCAGGAGTTTTTCCTAGGGAGTTTTTCCCAGCCACCGTGCTTCTTTCACATGCATTGCTTGCTGTTTGGGGTTTTAGGCTGGGTTTCTGTACAGCACTTTGAGATTTCAGCTGATGTACGAAGGGCTATATAAATAAATTTGATTTGATTTGATTTGAACTGCTGGCTACTCTTCTTCTGTGGTTTAACCCAACGAGAGAATGTCACAAGTGTTTCCCTAAAAGTTGTCTGAGTTAAAACATCTTCTACTGTACAAAAAGTGAATAGCTTAATCAATTGATAATGAATTAATTAGATTACTTCCTATGCAAAATCAGCCTCTGAATGTCAAAGAAACTAAACAATGAATTTCCTTATGTCTTTTCCGTGTATTTTACAGTTTGTTTCTAGCATAAAGCATCTCGGCCAAAACACTGTTATAGATGACTTTATATAATCGAATCAGTTATATTTTCTTCAAAAGCTTAAGCTTTCGTCCGGTTCTTTTTTGCCATTTTCTTTATGCCAATGACATAACCTCTCATTCCTGCTCAATTCAATTTAAAAAAAAATCTTTATTAACCTAGGCAAGTCATTTAAGAACAAATTCTTATTTTCAATGACAGCCTAGGAGCACTGCCTTGTTCAGGGGAAGAACGACAGATTTGTTTTTACCTTGTCAGCTCAAGGATTCAATCTTGCAACCTTTCGGTTACTAGTCCAACACTCTAACCACTAGGGTACCTGGCGCCCCACTGCCTTCACTGACATGGAGGTATGCTATTTAAAGAGTGCTTGATGGAGGAATTGACCAATACGTCTATGGATATAACAGCCTATTGCCTAATTGAATCTGTCAGACAGTTAGGCCTACCTCGTATTTCTTAAATAGGAAGAAATAGGCTCCAACACAAAGCCCTCTTGTTGTTAGTAAAGTCTAATTAAAATGAAGACGGTTGAAAGGAATTATTTGTACTCAAATTTGCCTCCTTTCAGCACCTTGAGCTGTCCAATTCTGATTGATTGTGCCGACGAGGCAGCTGCTTCAAGTTTCAGCACCACAATGTAAGTTATTCAAATCTGGCTTATAGTGAGGTCAATAACGCCAATAAATACTGTACATCATGGGCAAGAAACATATTTCTTTTAAGAAATTCAATTATAGTATATACTGCAAGCTATCAAATTTCAAAGCTCTGGTCCTCCTTCTCATCTTTGTGCTCTTCTTCTCAAAGTGAACAGAACATAGAGTGAGGCAGGTAGCCTAGTGGTTAGAGTGTTGGACTAGTAAACGAAAGGTTGCAAGATTGAATCCCCGCGCTGGTAAGGTAAAAATCTGGTGTTGTGCTCCAGAACAAGGCAGTGAACCCACTGCTCCTAGGCTGTCATTATAAATAAGAATTTGTATGCTTTATTTCATGGTTCGTCAGAGGGTGTAGCATGATTTCTTATAAGCCTCCGGATTAGTGTCCCACACCTTGAAAGCGGCAGCTCTAGCCTTTAGCTCAGTGTGGATGTTGCCTGTAATCCATGACTTCTGGTTGGGATATGTACGCACGTTCACTAACAACATCGTTGATGGACTTGTTAATGAAGCCGGTGACTCGTGGTAAATTCCTCAATGCAATCGGATGAATTTCGGAACATATTCCAGTCTGTTCTAGAGAGAAACAGTCCTGTGTCTTAGTATCCGCTTCATTGGACCACTTCCGTATTGAGCGCATCACTGGTACTTCCTGTTTGCTCATGGAGTGCAATTGGCATTCTGACCGCAGGAAGCTGTTTTCAGAGAATTGAATGTTCATTTATCTACCATAAGCCGCCTCCAACATCATTTTAGAGAATTTGGTAGTATGTCCAACCTGCCTCACAACCGCAGACCTAGTGTAGCCATGCCAGCTCAGGTCCTCTACATCGTCTGAGACCAGACATCCGGATAGCTGATAAACTGTGGATTTACACAACCAAATCGTTTCTGCCATTCATCTGCCGCCATCACCTTATGTTTCAGCATGATAATGCACGGCCCCATGTCGCAAGGATCTGTACACAATTCCTGGAAGCTGAAAATGTCCCAGTTCTTCCATGGCCTGCATACTCACAAGACATGTAACCCCATTGATCATGTTTGGGATGCTCTGGATAAACGTGTACAACAGCGTGTTCCAGTTCCCGCCAATATCCAGCAACTTCGCACAGCCATTGAAGAGGAGTGGGACAACATTCCACAGGCCACAATCAACAGCCTGATCAACTCTAGTCGAAGGAGATGTGTCGCGCTGCATGAGGAAAATGCTGGTCGCACCAGATACTGATTGGTTTTCTGATCCACTCCCTTTAATATTAGAGATGCTGCACCACCTGAGTTTTCCAGACGCTGCCATTCTGTCCTGCCGATGTATAGAAACACGAGCTAGATTTATATTTTCCATGTCCTTGTTCAGGCACGACTCATAGGATATTACAGTTTTAGATCACATTGATAGGATAGTCTCAAACCAAGGTCATCCAACTTACTCTCCAGATTTTTCACGTTTGCCAATAGAATAGAGGGTAGAGGCAGTTTATCCACTCACCGACGTAGACTCGTCAGGTATCCTGCATGCCGGGCCTCTATTACTCCATCTCTTCCTACTTGGAGTTTCTTGGATTTGGGCCTGGTCTGTAATGAGCAGAATGACTCATTGAAGTAGACATCCTTTATCCTCCCTCTACTGCGCCCAACCTCCCTACACATCACCATTCCGCCCACTTCCTTCCGTACCCCTCAACCATCCCATCTTTATACCTATTCCCTCCATTCCTCCCTCCACCCAGTCTCTGACAATCTCTCCAAATCTCTGCTCAAATGCTTCACCCCTTGTTACTAACTACCCTCCTCTCTGAAACACCACTATAATGACCACCACTCCTCTCCTGACTGCCCCTTGGCCTTGCTGAATGCTATTCCCACGTTCTTATTACAATCATCATTCCTCTCTCCTCTACCTACTGCTTTTTTGTGCTACTTCCTCTCCTTCCTCTCCTGTTCTGTCCATTCTCTCCTTCCTCTCCTGTTCTGTCCATTCTCTCCTTCCTCTCCTGTTCATTCCTTCCTCTCCTGTTCTGTCCTTCCTCTCCTGTTCTGTCCTTCATCTTCTGTTCTGTCTTTCCTCTCCTTCCTGTTCTGTCCCACCTCTCCTTCCTGTTCTGTCCTTCATCTCCTGTTCTGTCCTACCTCTCCTTCCTGTTCTGTCCTTCCTCTCCTGTTCTGTCCTACCTCTCCTTCCTGTTCTGTCCTTCCTCTCCTGTTCTGTCCTACCTCTCCTTCCTGTTCTGTCCTTCCTCTCCTGTTCTGTCCTTCCTCTCCTGTTCTGTCCTTCCTCTCCTGTTCTGTCCTTCCTCTCCTGTTCTTTCCTTCCTCTCCTGTTCTTTCCTTCCTCTCCTGTTCTGTCCTTCCTCTCCTGTTCTGTCCTTCCTCTCCTGTTCTGTCCTTCCTCTCCTGTTCTTTCCTTCCTCTCCTGTTCTTTCCTTCCTCTCCTGTTCTTTCCTTCCTCTCCTGTTCTTTCCTTCCTCTCCTGTTCTTTCCTTCCTCTCCTGTTCTGTCCTTCCTCTCCTGTTCTGTCCTTCCTCTCCTGTTCTGTCCTTCCTCTCCTGTTCTGTCCTACCTCTCCTTCCTGTTCTGTCCTTCATCTCCTGTTCTGTCCTACCTCTCCTTCCTGTTCTGTCCTTCCTCTCCTGTTCTGTCCTACCTCTCCTTCCTGTTCTGTGCTTCGTCTCCTGTTCTCTCCTTCCTCTCCTGTTCTGTCCTACCTCTCCTTCCTGTTCTGTCCTTCCTCTCATGTTGTCTCCTCTCCTTCCTCTCCTGTTGTCTCCTCTCTTTTCCTTGCCTCTCCTCAGCCAACTGAACTAGGCCAATACCCAAGACCACTGATTACTTTTCTTATGCCAGCTTCTCTCTTTACTCTTTTCTCCTCTCCTCCTTTATCCATCCCTATCATTGCTTCACCTCTCCTCTCTGATTTACCGCTCCAAGCTCTCTCCTTCACACCTCTCCATCCTTCTCACTCTTCTCTCTCTTTCTCCTTCTTCTCTCTCCTTCACACCTCTTCATCCTTCTCACTCTTCTCTCTCTTTCTCCTTCTTCTCTCTCCTTCACAGCTCTCCAACCATCTCCTCACCTCCTCCCTCTTTTCTCTCCTTTCCTTTACTCCTTTCATCTCCCGTTTCTTCTCTCTACTCTTCTCCTGATTTAATTATGCCTCCGCCGTCACAACTCTACAGAACATCAATTTCATCCAGCTTGCTCTCTCTTCTCTCCTTCCCAATTACTAGGAACCCCTGCCGGGGCTGGACTGACGTCTCTACCTTCCTCCTCCCGACCTAAAAAAAAACACAGTCTTCTTCTCTGTTCCTCACTCGATTCCGCCCTCCTACCACTTATTTCCAAATTCTTCATCACCCCAGAGAGCGTCAGTTTTGGGACCATCACAAATGGCACCCTATTCCCTATCTAGTGCACTATTTTTGACCGGGTCCCCATAGTGTTCTGGTCAAAAGTAGTGCACCATGTAGAAAATACAGTGACATTTGGGACGTAACCTTGAAATGTTTGAGAGCATGTTACCTCTGTCAGTTCTGAGAGAATTATTATGTACCCCTTTCCCTCCCTCCATGTACCTCTCCCTCTACAGCTCTCTCTCTACCTCTCCCTCTACGTTTCTCTCTCTACTTCTCTCTCTACCTCTCCCTCTACGTCTCCCTCTACGTCTCCCTCTCTCTCTCTCTCTCCCTCTCCCTCTACGTCTCTCTCTCTCCCTCTCCCTCTATGTCTCCCTCTACGTCTCCCTCTATGTCTCTCTCTCTCCATCTCCCTCTATGTCTCCCTCTACCTCTCCCTCTACGTCTCTCCCTCTCTCTCTACATCTCCCTCTACATCTCCCTCTACGTCTCTCCCTCCATGTCTCCCTCTACGTCTCTCTCTCCCTCTCTCTCTCCCTCTCCCTCTATGTCTCCCTCTACGTCTCCCTCTCCCTCTCTCTCTCTCCCTCTCCCTCTACCTCTCCCTCTACGTCTCTCTCTCTACATCTCCCTCTACATCTCCCTCTACATCTCTCTCTACATCTCCCTCTCCCTCTCTCTCCCTCTCCCTCTATGTCTCCCTCTACGTCTCTCTCTCTACATCTCCCTCTACGTCTCCCTCTACATCTCCCTCTACCTCTCCCTCTATGTCTCTCCCTCTCCCTCTACATCTCCCTCTACGTCTCCCTCTACCTCTCCCTCTACATCTCCCTCTACATCTCTCTCTTTACCTCTCCCTCTACGTCTCCCTCTACCTCTCCCTCTACATCTCCCTCTACATCTCTCTCTTTACCTCTCCCTCTACGTCTCCCTCTACCTCTCCCTCTACATCTCCCTCTACACCTCTCCCTCTACATCTCCCTCTACATCTCTCTCTTTACCTCTCCCTCTACGTCTCCCTCTACCTCTCCCTCTACATCTCCCTCTACATCTCTCTCTTTACCTCTCCCTCTACGTCTCCCTCTACCTCTCCCTCTACATCTCCCTCTACACCTCTCCCTCTACCTCTCCCTCTACATCTCCCTCTACATCTCTCTCTTTACCTCTCCCTCTACGTCTCCCTCTACCTCTCCCTCTACGTCTCTCCCTCTCCCTCTACATCTCCCTCTACGTCTCTCCCTCTCCCTCTACATCTCCCTCTACGTCTCCCTCTACCTCTCCCTCTACATCTCCCTCTACGTCTCTCTCTACCTCTCTCTACTTCTCTCTCTCTTCCTCTGAAGTCCCAGAACACTCTTGAAGTTAATATGGGGAAGTGGAGTTTAGTGACTTCAGAGTTTTGAGTCGGGCCGAATCGAGACTGACGGTTGTCCTTCGCTGTGTCTCAAATGGCTACCTATTCCCTATATAGTGCACTGCTTTCGACCTAGACCAATAGGGCTCGGGTCAGAAGAAGTGCACTATGTAGGGAATAGGGTGCCATTTGGGAAGTTATCCAGATAAGGACGTATATTTTGGAGACGTGGCATTTTGATATGAGAGATAGAGAGAAGGACAGGTCGGAGAGGAGGAGAGATAGAGAGGAGGAGAGATAGAGAGGAGGAGAGATAGAGAGAAGGACAGGTCGGAGAGGAGGAGAGGAGAGGAGGAGAGATAGAGAGGAGGAGAGATAGAGAGAAGGACAGGTCGGAGAGGAGGAGAGGAGAGGAGGAGAAATAGAGAGGAGGAGAGATAGAGAGAAGGACAGGTCGGAGAGGAGGAGAGAGATGAGAGGAGAGATAGAGATGAGGAGAGAGAGATAGAGAGGAGGAGAGATAGGAGAGGAAGGGAGAGGAGGAGAGATGAGAGGAGGAGAGATAGAGAGGAGGAGAGATAGAGAGAAGGACAGGTCGGAGAGGAGGAGAGATAGAGAGGAGGAGAGATAGAGAGGAGGAGAGATAGAGAGAAGGACAGGTCGGAGAGGAGGAGAGATAGAGAGGAGGAGAGATAGAGAGGAGGAGAGATAGAGAGAAGGACAGGTCGGAGAGGAGGAGAGATAGAGAGGAGGAGAGATAGAGAGAAGGACAGGTCGGAGAGGAGGAGAGATAGAGAGGAGGAGAGATAGAGAGAAGGACAGGTCGGAGAGGAGGAGAGATAGAGAGGAGGAGAGATAGAGAGAAGTGGTTGTTTGTTGATGCTCATTTTCAGAATTTATCCTCCCCCATTCCTTCCTCTCCCCATTCCTTCCTCTCCCCCATTCCTTCCTCTCCCCCATTCCTTCCTCTCTCCCCCATTCCTTCCTCTCCCCCATTCCTTCCTCTCCCCCATTCCTTTCTCTCTCCCCCATTCCTTCCTCTCCCCCATTCCTTCCTCTCTCCCCCCATTCCTTCCTCTCCCCCATTCCTTCCTCTCCCCCATTCCTTCCTCTCCCCCATTCCTTCCTCTCTCCCCCATTCCTTCCTCTCCCCCATTCCTTCCTCTCTCCCCCATTCCTTCCTCTCCCCCATTCCTTCCTCTCTCCCCCATTCCTTCCTCTCCCCCATTCCTTCCTCTCCCCCATTCCTTCCTCTCCCCCATTCCTTCCTCTCCTCCTTCCTTCCTCTCCCCCATTCCTTCCTCTCCTCCTTCCTTCCTCTCCCCCATTCCTTCCTCTCCCCCATTCCTTCCTCTCCCCCATTCCTTCCTCTCTCCCATTCCTTCCTCTCCCCCATTCCTTCCTCTCCCCCATTCCTTCCTCTCCCTCCTTCCTTCCTCTCCCATTCCTTCCTCTCCCCCATTCCTTCCTCTCCCCCATTCCTTCCTCTCCCTCCTTCCTTCCTCTCCCATTCCTTCCTCTCCCCCATTCCTTCCTCTCCCCCATTCCTTCCTCTCTCCCTCCTTCCTTCCTCTCTCCCTCCTTCCTTCCCCACCTCTCTAATTTTCTCTGCATGTTAATGATAGCCTCAGACGACCTGCTTTAAACCTCTGATAAGGTCCTCAGGGATTCAATGGATGAATAGTGTTTCTCGGCTTAATGTCAGCCGTCTGTCTGAGATTTCGAAATGCCTGTTTTTTCTTAATGGGATTACGTCAGATGAGATTGAAGGTGACAAATGATTGAATAGTGTTGCCGATGTATGTGTGTGATAACCCTCTACACATACTCAGCTTGTGCCAAACTCTTCATTCAAGATTTCACTCTCTTTCATAAATGTCAAACCACAGCCGCACGTTAGAAAAATGCAAAACAAAGTCCAATTTTAGGTTAAGTCATATTTAACCTTCATTCTTTTGCTAACTAACATAAAGGCCTTTTATACTAACATATGACAACATCTCTTCCGCTAAGCGATAACAACAATACATGAAATCAGACATTTCCAGTACATTTTATCTTCTGAGACCTTTAATAATGAAACTTCCAGTGACTCTATCCTCCTCCTCGTCTCGTCTCGTCTCGTCTCGTCTCGTCTCCTCTCCTCTCCTCTCCTCTCCTCTCCTCTCCTCTCCTCTCCTCTCGTCTCGTCTCGTCTCGTCTCGTCTCGTCTCGTCTCGTCTCCTCTCCTCTCCTCTCCTCTCCTCTCCTCTCCTCCTCTCCTCTCCTCTCGTCTCGTCTCGTCTCGTCTCCTCTCCTCTCCTCTCCTCTCCTCTCCTCTCCTCTCCTTACTTACTTACTTACTGCCTTTACTTACTTTGTACACGTATAAAGTGGTGTTTAAATACAAAACAATATTGACAATACAACTTTCATAACAGTTACATATCAATAAAACATTTTAAGAGACTAGCCTGCTGGCCTTACAGGGTCGATAGGAACATTAGCCCGAGCTGTTTAGGGGGGATACCACACCTGGCACAAATGATTGTCTGGTTCTGTTTTTCCTGCTGAGGGGTGCCCTATACCTGCTGAGGGGTGCCCTATACCTGCCGAGGGGTGCCCTATACCTGCTGAGGGCTGCCCTATACCTGCTGAGGTGTGCCCTATACCTGCTGAGGTGTGCCCTATACCTGCTGAGGTGTGCCCTATACCTGCTGAGGGGTGCCCTATACCTGCTGAGGGGTGCCCTATACCTGCTGAGGGGTGCCCTATACCTGCTGAGGGGTGCCCTATACCTGCACCCAGAGGGGAGTAGTTCAAAGTCTGGGTACAAGGTGGCTTGGGTCTAAAATGATTTTGTGAGCCTTACGGAGGCCCCTGACCTTAAAGATCTCATCCAGGCCTGTCTGTTTGACTCCACGTACCTTGGGGAGGGCCCTGATTTTAAAGATCTCATCCAGGCCTGTCCGTTTGACTCCTAGTACCTTGGGGAGGGCCCTGACCTTAAAGATCTCATCCAGGCCTGTCCGTTTCACTCCTAGTACCTTGGGGAGGGCCCTGATTTTAAAGATCTCATCCAGGCCTGTCCGTTTGACTCCAAGTACCTTGCTTGCTGTGGTGATAATTCTTCGCAGCATATTTCTCTGGCTGACAGTGGCATTGCCAAACCAACAAACAATACAAAAAGTTAAAATACTCTCAATGAAAGATTAGTAAAACACAGTCAGTACAGTCTACATTAAAAGATCCCAGCTTTTTGAGAAAGTACAGTCTCTGTTGGCTCTTTCTGTAGATCAGGTCTGTACATTTCCTCCACTGAAGTTTATTGTCCAAGAGGACACCCAGATATCTCTATTCCTCTACAATCTCTATATTCTGACCTCTGATAGATGTTGCAGAGGTAGGTGTTGTACACTTCCTGAAGTCTACGCACATCTCTTTGGTCTTGTTGGTATTGAGGACCTCCTCCTCTCCTCTCCTCTCCTCTCCTCTCCTCTCCTCTCCTCTCCTCTCCTCTCCTCTCCTCTCCTCTCCTCTCCTCTCCTCTCCTCTCCTCTCCTCTCCTCTCCTCTCCTCTCCTCTCTCTTCCTCCTTGCCGAGGTTCAGCAGCACATCTAATTTCCAAGCCATGGGCTACATCCCAAATGACACCCTATTCCCTACATAGTGCACCTCAGGCCCCATAGGGATCTGGTCAAAAGTAGTGCACTCTGTATGGGATAGGGTGTCATTTGGGACACAACCGTTGGCGATCTCACAACTTTTCATAAAAGGAGTTTGATGCTCCTTTTATTTTTAGCCGCAGTGTTCTCCTCAGTCGACGGGGAACAAGAGTTCAACGGCCTCATGGGTAATGCTCTCGGTGCACTAATTAGCAGCAACCACACAGAGAGGAAACAGAGAGGAAACAGAGAAGTGACTTTTCTACCCCCGATGAAAAGACAGACGTGTCTTCCTTTTATTTTCTTTCCGTTACGGAACTCTCTCTGGATAGATTGTCCTTTTCTGAACGGGAGTCGGAGGAAACTAAGGGGTTGATGTTAAAATCTTGGATGTGAAGGTCCCTTGAACTGCCGAGAGCTCCCAGAGTCATTCCTCGTCTTCTCTCCCTGGGTTTCAAGCGTTAGATTTTTCAAAAAATAAACTGTCAGATTCTCTGTCATTCTACAGAACAAAACATAAGAAGAGGCTCCAAACTTTTAATGAGTGTTAGGCCCATTGGCAATGTTTCTTCATGTTCTAGTCAAGATTGTTCGCTATGAATAAGTTGTGGATATTACTAAATCATGCTAACTGGGACTTGAACATACTGTAGTTAGATATGTAAAGTACAGGATGAATCATCTTCAACGTTGGCTGGATTTGAGGTGTAAAAACACAACACTTCTGCTTGCTTCTTGCTTAACCCTTGTGTAGTCTTAACATTTTATATCTCCCTTTGTCCTAAGGGTAAAAAAATGACCCTTCACTAAACCCCTAAAATTAAGCAACTTAATGGAATTTTAAACCCCAAATCTATTTTGCGTGAAGAAACAACATGTCATTCATCACAAACTTTGTGAATACTGGGTTTTCCCTTTTCACAATGTAGAATGACTGCATTTAATCAGTGGACACCACTAATTTTTATTACAACACACCTGTCATAATTGTTTTCTTTACTAAAGTAGAGGTTTATTACTAGTATTATTATTGTTACTAAAGGTACTGCAAAGGTGCAAAAAAAATTGTGTGCAAAAGATAGCACTAGTATAGCCTAAGAAAGTAGCAAAAATGTGTTCCATATCATGAAGGCATTGTTTGAGGACAATTCATTGATGTTATGGAAGATGACCAGGGGCCAGTCATCCTTTTGCAGCTGTAAGTTCCAATCACCTTGTCCAGGTTGTCCACGCCTCCTTTGTTGTGGTTGTAGTCCAGGATGATGGCTGGCTTCCTGTCCTCACGATCACTGATCTCAGCCGTTTTGTGCAGTGTGCTCAGGAGGACCACATTCTTGTTCCTCTTTGGGAGGTATGAAACTAGAGTGGTGGTGGGGGTGAAGGCCTCTCTCCCCCTTGTTGCGAGGAGTGCAGGGGGGAGTTCAGGGCTTGTTCTTTCTAACTGTGCCAACCATGGTGATCTTCCTCTTCAGGAGCTGCTGGCTGAGTTCATAAGAGGTGAAGAAATTGTCACACGTGACATTGTGCCCCCTCAGTCCATCTGTCACATCAAGCACAACCGGCATCCCCTGGTTCTTCTCCGGGCCTCCACTGGTCAGCTTCCCTGTGCAGACTTGCATCTTCCAAGCGTAGCTGGATTGTGCATCACAGGCCACCCATATCTTGATGCCATACTTTGCTGGCTTGCTGTACATATACTGCCGGAAGGGACAGCGACATTTTGACAAAAGAGATTACTGTCAGTAATTAGTATCGGTGTCACAAAAAACAATCACAAATCAATGATATTACAGCAATACATAATAAAATGAACAGTGAAAATCACTTACATTACAGGTATGAAAATAAATATGTACCTCTGAATGGAACCTGTTGCTCATCCACTGTTACTTCAGGTCCAGGGTTGTAGAGGTACGGCCTCATCCACTGTTACTTCAGGCCCAGGGTTGTAGAGGTACGGCCTCATCCACTGTTACTTCAGGCCCAGGGTTGTAGAGGTATGGCCTCATCCACTGTTACTTCAGGCCCAGGGTTGTAGAGGTACGGCCTCATCCACTGTTACTTCAGGCCCAGGGCTGTAGAGGTACGGCCTCATCCACTGTTACTTCAGGCCCAGGGTTGTAGAGGTATGGCCTCATCCACTGTTACTTCAGGCCCAGGGTTGTAGAGGTACGGCCTCATCCACTGTTACTTCAGGCCCAGGGTTGTAGAGGTATGGCCTCATCCACTGTTACTTCAGGCCCAGGGTTGTAGAGGTACGGCCTCATCCACTGTTACTTCAGGCCCAGGGTTGTAGAGGTATGGCCTCATCCACTGTTACTTCAGGCCCAGGGTTGTAGAGGTACGGCCTCATCCACTGTTACTTCAGGCCCAGGGTTGTAGAGGTATGGCCTCATCCACTGTTACTTCAGGCCCAGGGTTGTAGAGGTAGGGCATCATCCACTGTTACTTCAGGCCCAGGGTTGTAGAGGTACGGCCTCATCCACTGTTACTTCAGGCCCAGGGTTGTAGAGGTATGGCCTCATCCAATGTTACTTCAGGCCCAGGGCTGTAGAGGTATGGCCTCATCCACTGTTACTCCAGGCCCAGGGTTGTAGAGGTATGGCCTCATCTACTGTTACTTCAGGCCCAGGGCTGTAGAGGTATGGCCTCATCCACTGTTACTTCAGGCCCAGGGTTGCAGAGGTACGGCCTCATCCACTGTTACTTCAGGCCCAGGGTTGTAGAGGTACGGCCTCATCCACTGTTACTTCAGGCCCAGGGTTGTAGAGGTACGGCCTCATCCACTGTTACTTCAGGCCCAGGGTTGTAGAGGTATGGCCTCATCCACTGTTACTTCAGGCCCAGGGTTGTAGAGGTATGGCCTCATCCACTGTTACTTCAGGCCCAGGGTTGTAGAGGTACGGCCTCATCCACTGTTACTTCAGGCCCAGGGTTGTAGAGGTATGGCCTCATCCACTGTTACTTCAGGCCCAGGGTTGTAGAGGTATGGCCTCATCCACTGTTACTTCAGGCCCAGGGTTGTAGAGGTATGGCCTCATCCACTGTTACTTCAGGCCCAGGGTTGTAGAGGTATGGCCTCATCTACTGTTACTTCAGGCCCAGGGTTGTAGAGGTATGGCAGACGCTCCACCCACTACTCCCAGACCTCTCTTATGGCCGCCAGTTTGTCTCCCCCCAGTCTTGACTCACGGTTATCAAATCGTAGCATTCTTGAGAAAGTAGGAAAGACTTTCAGTGGCATCGTGGCACAGAAAACAGCCCTTCCACTCTCTGCATCCCAGAGACCACATGTAGCCTCGCCTCGGGACCGATACACACCTGCTAAGATTAGCAGGTTTATGTCGGCACGCAGGTCAATCTCATCCATCCTTTTCCAGTTGTCTCCATATTTACGGAAACCCTCCAAATTTGTCATCTTCAGGATGATTTTTTCGGTGGCTGGTGTGATGAACATGTAGAATGTTGAGGTGGTGTCCTGGGCAACTGCATGCCTTGTGGTCCCTGGGGTCATCCTTATGACATTTTGTTGTCATATGGTGACAAAGACCATGTTATTTGCTGTTCTTTGACAGAAATTTCTCTCTTCAGTTTGGTGGATTTGTGTTCTGGGTTGTATTCTTCCCCGTCTTCTTCTTCAGATACATCCTCCTCTTCCTCCTCTTCTAAATTATTGGTCTCTTGTTCCTCCTGGACATCTGAAAAAATCTGATCTACGACCTGTTGGTCACTGAAACCTGCACTCATGGCTTCAGCAAAGAGAGAACTGGGGAGACTGTTATCTGCAGCACATTCCCCATTAATAATAAACAATGCTTTCAAGAAATGTTTATTTTGTCTGAAATTGTTTTGATTTTGTCTGTGAACTTGAGTCATGTGTGGAGGTCGTGGAGGGGCGATGCTGCACGTGCACAAGGACGTTTTAGTTTAGTCTGAGGTCAATCAGTAGCACACAATCTCAATTTCTCATTGTGTGTGTGTGTGTCTGTGTGTGTGTCTGTGTGTGTGTGTGTGTGTGTGTGTGTGTGTGTGTGTGTGTGTGTGTGTGTGTGTGTGTGTGTGTGTGTGTGTGTGTGTGTGTGTGTGTGTGTGTGTGTGTGTGTGTGTGTGTGTGCGCGCGTGTGTGTGTCACTGTGGTTTTTGTGGTGTGTAAATTATTTTATAACTACCGGGTCAAAAATTACCCTAAGACAATCTTTGTACCCTGGTGGGTACATATTTCATGGAAATATGAACAAAGGTGATGTTTCACTTTTTCTAATGATGGAGTCACTCTTGGAAAAGTCATCAAATTTCAAGTTGAAAAACATAATTTAGGGGGTTTTCTCTGTCATTTTTGACCCTTAAGACAACACAAAGGTTAAATCCCAATACGAATTGTCTTTATGTAAACAGACTGGATTTTATTCAGAGGTTTGATGGTGCATTCGGAAAGTATTCAGACCCCTTGACTTTTTCCACATTTTGTTACGTTACAGCCTTATTCTAAAATGTATTAATTCGTTTTTCCCCCACATCAATCTACATACAATAACCAAAATTACAAAGCAAAAACAGTTTTTTGAAAAAAAAATTTGCGACTGTTTTAAAAAATAACAAATAAAATATGACATTTACATAAGCATTCAGACCCTTTACTCAGTACTTTGTTGAAGCACCTTCGGCAGTGATTACAGCCTTGAGTCTTGGGTATGATGCTACAAGCTTGGCACACCTGTATTTGGGGAGTTTCTCCCATTCTTCTCTCCAGATCCTCTCAAGCTCTGTCAGGTTGGATGGGGAGCGTCACTGCTGGGCCACTTAAGGACATTCAGAAACTTGTCCTGAAGCCACTCCCGCGTTGTCTTGGCTGTGTGCTTAGGGTCGTTGTCCTGTTGGAAGGAGAACCTTTGCCCCAGTCTGAGGTCCTGAGCGCTCTGGAGCAGGTTTTCATCAAGGATCTCTCTGTACTTTGCTCAGTTCATCTTTCCCTCGATCCTGACTATTCTCCCTGTCCCTGCCGCTGAAAAAAATCTCCACAGCATGATGCTGCCACCACCATGCTTCACCGTAGGGATGGTATTGGCAAGTTGATGAGCGGTGCCTGGTTTCCTCCAAACGTGACACTTGGCATTTAGGCCAAAGAGTTCAATCTTATTTTCATCAGACCAGATAATCTTGTTTCTCATGGTCTGAGACTCCTTAGGTGACAAGTGGGCTGTCATGTGGCTTTTACTGAGGAGTGGCTTCTGTCTGGCCACTCTACCATAAAGGCTTGACTGGTGGAGTGCTGCAGAGATGGTTGTCCTTCTCTAAGGTTCTCCCATCTCCACAGAGGAACTCTGTCAGAGTGATCATTGGGTTTTTGTTCACCTACCTTACCAAGGCCCTTCAACGATTGCTCAGTTTGAACAGGCGGCTCTAGGAAGAGTCTTAGTGGTTCCAAACTTCTTCCATTCAAGAATGATGGAGGCCAATGTGTTCTTGGGGACCTTTAATGCTGCAGAATTGTTTTGGTTCTCTTCCCCAGATCTGTGCCTCGACACAATCCTGTCTCAGAGCTCAACGGACAAAATACTTATATAGACAGGTGTGTGCCTTTCCAAATCAGGTCCAATCAATTGACTTTGCCACAGGTGGACTCCAATCAAGTTGAGGAACAATATCAAGGATGATCAATGGAAACAGGATGCACCTGAGCTCAATTTCGAGGCTCAAAGCAAAGGGTCTGAATACCTATGTGAAAAAAGGTATTTCAGTTTTACATTTTTTATATACTTGCAAGCATTTATTAAACCTGGTTTCGCTATGTCATTATGGGGTACAGTGTGTAGACTGATGAGGAAAATGATTTAATCCACTTAAAATAATTCTGTAAATTAAATTAACTCTCCACAGCTCGTACTCTACTCTCCACAGCTCGTACTCTACAATCCACAGCTCGTACTCTACTCTCCACAGCACGTACTCTACACTCCACAGCACGTACTCTACACTCCACAGCACGTACTCTACTCTCCACAGCTCGTACTCTCCCCAGCTCGTACTCTACTCTCCACAGCACGTACTCTACACTCCACAGCACGTACTCTACTCTCCACAGCACGTACTCTACTCTCCACAGCACGTACTCTACTCTCCACAGCATGTACAATACTCTCCACAGCTCGTACTCTCCCCAGCTCGTACTCTCCCCAGCTCGTACTCTCCACAGCTCGTACTCTCCCCAGCTCGTACTCTACTCTCCCCAGCTCGTACTCTACTCTCCACAGCTCGTACTCTCCCCAGATCGTACTCTCCCCAGCTCGTACTCTACTCTCCACATCTCATATTTGAAGCCTCATCCCCTCATCCCCTTGGTTCTGCTAATTACTTTCCTTCCTGAGTAATTCCCCCCTGCTCCAGATAATGCAGGATGCATTTTTGCCGGCGTACATTTTGAGAAGAAGGACCAATGAGAAGTTAAATGGCCATCCTGAATGGTGATTCGTTGCCTGGTTAATGATTGCTATAATAATGGCTGTGGTGATAAAGAATCGAGGACGCTGGTCTGATGGTGTCTGATTTCCCCTGTTGGGTATGGATGGAGAGAGGAAGAGAGATTCAGAAAAGAAGAAAGGACACGAGGAGCAAGAAATGAGAAAAGAGGAAGAGAGAAGAAGAGAAGAGGAGAGAGGAGAAGAGAGGAGAAGAGAAGAGGAGGAGAGAAGAAGATAGGAGGAGAGGAGGAGGAGAAGAGAGGAGGAGGAGAAGAGAGGAGGAGGAGAAGAGGAGAGAGGAGAAGAGGAGAGAGGAGAAGAGGGGAAGAGAAGAAGATAGGAGGAGAGGAGGAGAGAGGAGAAGAGAGGAGGAGGAGAAGAGGAGAGAGGAGAAGAGGAGAGAGGAGAAGAGGAGAAGAGGGGAGATAGAGGGGAAGAAAGGAGAAGAGAGGAGAATAGAGGAGGAGAGGAGAAGAGGGGAGATAGAGGGGAAGAAAGGAGAAGAGAGGAGGAGAGGAGAAGAGAAGAGAAGAGAGGAAGAGAGGAGAAGAGGGGAGATAGAGGGGAAGAAAGGAGAAGAGGGGAGAAGAGAGGAGATAGAGGGGAAGAAAGGAGAAGAGAGGAGGAGGAGAAGAGAAGAGAAGAGAGGAAGAGAGGAGAAGAGGGGAGATAGAGGGGAAGAAAGGAGAAGAGAGGAGAATAGAGGAGGAGAGGAGAAGAGGGGAGATAGAGGGGAAGAAAGGAGAAGAGAGGAGGAGAGGAGAAGAGAGGAAGAGAGTGGAGAGAGGAGAAGAGAGGAGAAGAGAGGAAGAGAGGAAGAGAGGAGAAGAGAGGAGAAGAGAGGAGATAGAGGGGAAGAAAGGAGAAGAGAGGAGGAGGAGAAGAGAAGAGAAGAGAGGAAGAGAGGAGAAGAGAGGAGATAGAGGGGAAGAAAGGAGAAGAGAGGAGGAGGAGAAGAGAAGAGAAGAGAGGAAGAGAGGAGAAGAGGGGAGATAGAGGGGAAGAAAGGAGAAGAGAGGAGAATAGAGGAGGAGAGGAGAAGAGGGGAGATAGAGGGGAAGAAAGGAGAAGAGAGGAGGAGAGGAGAAGAGAGGAAGAGAGTGGAGAGAGGAGAAGAGAGGAGAAGAGAGGAAGAGAGGAAGAGAGGAGAAGAGAGGAGAAGAGAGGAGATAGAGGGGAAGAAAGGAGAAGAGAGGAGGAGGAGAAGAGAAGAGAAGAGAGGAAGAGAGGAGAAGAGAGGAGATAGAGGGGAAGAAAGGAGAAGAGAGGAGGAGGAGAAGAGAAGAGAAGAGAGGAAGAGAGGAGAAGAGAGGAGATAGAGGGGAAGAAAGGAGAAGAGAGGAGGAGGAGAAGAGAAGAGAAGAGAGGAAGAGAGGAGAAGAGAGGAGATAGAGGGGAAGAAAGGAGAAGAGGAGGAGAAGAGAGGAAGAGAGTGGAGAGGAGAAGAGGGGAAGAAAGGAGAAGAGAGGAGAAGGAGGATAGGAGGGGAAGAAATGAGAAGAAGAGAGGAGGAGAAGAGAGGAAAAGAGGAGAAGTGGGGAGAAAAGGGGAAGAAAGGAGAAGAGAGGAGAAGAGAGGAAAATAGGAGAAGAGAGGAAAATAGGAGAAGAGAGGAAGTAGGAGAAGAGAGGAGAAGGAGGATAGGAGGGGAAGAAATGAGAAGAAGAGAGGAGGAGAAGAGAGGAAGAGAGGAAGAGAGGAGATGGAGAAGAGAGGATTGAGAAGAGAGGAAAAGAGGAGAAGAGGGGAGAAGAGGGGAAGAAAGGAGAAGAGAGGAATGTTTGAGATCTGGCCTCAAAGACATGATCCACGTTGTGTGACTTTTCTTCAACCTTCAACAATCCAATAAGCCGTTTATTGTCAGTGAGATTGAAACTGGGGAGCAAAATGCAAGTGAAAGTCATATAATGTCAACCTTCTGTGGACTGAGGCAGTCGTGGATTTACTCTATGCCAATGTGTGATATGTCCAAAATATATAAGTTCAACATCCAATATCGGCAGGCATCAACTGGATTTAAACTCTGTACCATCAAATCCTACCTTCTGATCTGTTTCTTCTGGATTTATTCTCTAATTAGAGAGAATCCTGTCTAATACTCTGCCCAATAAAGGGCCTGTACAATGCCAGTGTCTGAAATGGCACCCTACTCACTTTATAGTGCACCAGGGCCCATAGGGCTAGGGAATAGGGTGCCATTTAGGATACGTACAAAGCTTCGCACCAGAGACAGGTATAAGAACACGGCTGAAGTTTAGGCCTTGAGAAACCTGACAGGTTTAACTCTGACTCGTTGTCACAGCATCTCAACGAGAGCAGCAAGAAGTAGAATTTCTCTTCAGTTCATTCGATTACAGAACTTTCTCAGCACCGACAATAAATCTGCCTCTCCAATGTTTCGCCTGAACAAAATGTGTCTTATCATTCCAGTGAAAGCTCTTCTGTGAATTCAAACCCGAAGCAGGGCGTGTAGGGCTGTAACTGTCTTCTTTCTTCCTGGTGGCTTTGGAACGCATAAAGAATTTCCACCCTCCCTCCCTCCCTCCCTCCCTCCCTCCCTCCCTCCCTCCCTCCCTCCCTCTATTCTCCTCTCCTCTCCTCTCTTGACAAAAGCGAATAACGACCCAATGTTCCAACAACAGGTATCGCGGAAGTTCTAAAGCCCAATGCATTCAGGGTAATCGCTGCACACGTCGACTCAATCGGAAATCACATTTACATTTCTATCTCGGAATCTGTAACGCTTCAGCTTCAGACTGAAAAGAGGCCCAAGGTCTCAGATGAGAACACAAAAAAAGAAATAAACAAAACCACTCAACTGCTGTGGTAGGGATCTGTTTTTATCGTCCAGAGCAGTCCCAGGAACAGCCTCTAAAAACAGCCCTAAGAAAGTGTTTTTATCAGCTTCCCACAGCTGCCCCCCCCCCCACCCCCCAGTAACCTCGTCCTCATTGGAGAAACACCAATATAGCGTCTCAAACGGCATCCTATTCCCTATATAGTGCACTACTACCCACAGGGCTCTGGTGAAAAGTAGTGCACTACGTATGAAATAGGGTTCCGTTTGGGACACATACAACAATACTCAGTGATAAGAACGCACAAAAACGAGAGAGTGAATATTAATAGCTGGAAACGTGTGTCTGTTGACCCGATACTGTTGTGTAGCTGTGGACTGAGGCAGTTAGTAGAGCAGTACAATTGAATGTGTGTGTGTGTGTGTGTGTGTGTGTGTGTGTGTGTGTGTGTGTGTGTGCGTGCGTGTGTGTGCGTGTTCGTGTCTCAACACAGCAATAAAATGGAGCGTGCTAGCAGGCCTCCCGGGGGGAATGTGTTGATAGATATGACAGTTTTGTATATGCATGAGCTGGATCTGTGTCATAAATAGCACCCTATTCCCTATGTAGTGCACTACGTTTGATGGGCTCTGGTCAAAAGTAGTGCACTATAAATGGAAGAGGGTGCCATTTTGGACGTTGCCCTAGTGTCTTGGTAGAAGGGATGTACATCTAAGTCCTCCTGTTTCAATACTCACAGGGGGAGTTTGTCAGAATGGATTTTGTTTGGACATAAGCCTATTCACTGTCTTGGGAAGCTTGGTAAGCTGTCAATTCAAATGGCATTACCTGTCATTTCATAATGTTCTGCACATTTTATTTCACTACATACTTTTGAAGAGGGTTTCTGGTGATTGAAATGTCATTACCTGAAATTTGTGTCTTGGATTTCTCTATATTTCTATTTCTCTGACTGACTTTTCCTTTGAAGGGCTTCAAATGTGTTGGAGGGCTTCAAATGGGTTGGAGGGCTTCACATGTGTTGGAGGGCTTCACATGTGTTGGAGGGCTTCACATGTGTTGGAGGGCTTCACATGTGTTGGAGGGCTTCAAATGGGTTGGAGGGTTGGTGTGTTGGAGGGTTGGTGTGTAGTGGAGGGTTGGTGTGGTGGAGGGTTGGTGTGTTGGAGGGTTGGTGTGATGGAGGGTTGGTGTGATGGAGGGTTGGTGTGATGGAGGGTTGATGTGTTGGAGGGTTGGTGTGATGGAGGGTTGGTGTGATGGAGGGTTGGTGTGATGGAGGGTTGGTGTGATGGAGGGTTGATGTGTTGGAGGGTTGGTGTGATGGAGGGTTGGTGTGGTAGAGGGTTGGTGTGTTGGAGGGTTGATGTGATGGAGGGTTGATGTGTTGGAGGGTTGGTGTGTTGGAGGGTTGGTGTGTTGGAGGGTTGATGTGTTGGAGGGTTGGTGTAATGGAGGGTTGGTGTGGTGGAGGGTTGGTGTGTTGGAGGGTTGGTTGTGTTGGTGGTTTGGAGAGTTGTTTGGAGGCTTGGTGGGATGGAGGGTTGGATGCTTGGAGGGTTGGAGGGTTGGTGTGATGGAGGGTTGGTGTGATGGAGGGTTGGTGTGGTGGAGGGTTGGTGTGTTGGAGGGTTGATGTGATGGAGGGTTGATGTGTTGGAGGGTTGGTGTGTTGGAGGGTTGATGTGTTGGTGGGTTGGTGTGATGGAGGGTTGGTGTGGTGGAGGGTTGGTGTGTTGGAGGGTTGGTGTGTTGGAGGGTTGGTGTGATGGAGGGTTGATGTGATGGAAGGTTGGTGTGTTGGAGTGTTGGTGTGATGGAGGGTTGGTGTGATGGAGGGTTGATGTGACGGAGGGTTGATGTGACGGAGAGTTGATGTGACGGAGGGTTGATGTGACGGAGGGTTGATGTGACGGAGGGTTGGTTGTGTTGGTGGGATGGAGGGTTGATGTGACGGAGGGTTGATGTGATGGAGGGTTGATGTGACAGAGGGTTGATGTGACGGAGGCTTGGAGGGTTGGAGGGTTGGTTGTGTTGGTGGGATGGAGGGTTGGAGGGTTGGTTGTGTTGGTGGGATGGAGGGTTGGAGGGTTGGAGGGTTGGAGGGTTGGTTGTGTTGGTGGGATGGAGGGTTGGAGGGTTGGAGGGTTGGAGGGTTGGAGGGTTGGTTGTGTTGGTGGGATGGAGGGTTGGAGGGTTGGTTGTGTTGGTGGGATGGAGGGTTGGAGGGTTGGAGGGTTGGTTGTGTTGGTGGGTTGGAGGGTTGGAGGGTTGGTTGTGTTGGTGGGATGGAGGGTTGGAGGGTTGGAGGGTTGGTTGTGTTGGTGGGATGGAGGGTTGGAGGGTTGGAGGGTTGGAGGGTTGGTTGTGGTGGAGGGTTGGTGTGGTGGAGGGTTGGTGTGGTGGAGGGTTGGTTGTGTTGGTGTGACGGAGGGTTGATGTGTTGGAGGGTTGGAGGGTTGGAGGGTTGGTGTGTTGGTGGGTTGGAGGGTTGGAGGGTTGGAGGGTTGGAGGGTTGGAGGGTTGGTTGTGTTGGTGGGATGGAGGCTTGGAGGGTTGGTTGTGTTGGAGGGTTGGTTGTGTTGGAGGGTTGGTTGTGTTGGAGGGTTGGAGGGTTGATGTGTTGGAGGGTTGGTTGTGTTGCAGGGTTGGAGGGTTGGTTGTGTTGGAGGGTTGGAGGGTTGATGTGTTGGAGGGTTGGTTGTGTTGGAGGGTTGGAGAGTTGATGTGGTGGAGGGTTGGTTGTGTTGGAGGGTTGGAGGGTTGGTTGTGTTGGTGTGAGGGAGGGTTGGTGGGATGGAGGCTTGGAGGGTTGGTTGTGTTGGAGGGTTGGTTGTGTTGGAGGGTTGGTTGTGTTGGAGGGTTGGTTGTGTTGGAGGGTTGGTTGTGTTGGAGGGTTGGAGGGTTGATGTGTTGGAGGGTTGGTTGTGTTGGAGGGTTGGTTGTGTTGGAGGGTTGGAGGGTTGATGTGTTGGAGGGTTGGTTGTGTTGGAGGGTTGGAGGGTTGGTTGTGTTGGAGGGTTGGAGGGTTGATGTGTTGGAGGGTTGGTTGTGTTGGAGGGTTGATGTGGTGGAGGGTTGGTTGTGTTGGAGGGTTGGAGGGTTGGCTGTGTTGGTGTGAGGGAGGGTTGGAGGGTTGGTTGTGTTGGTGGGATGGAGGCTTGGAGGGTTGGTTGTGTTGGAGGGTTGGTTGTGTTGGAGGGTTGGTTGTGTTGGAGGGTTGGTTGTGTTGGAGGGCTGGAGGGTTGATGTGTTGGAGGGTTGGTTGTGTTGGAGGGTTGGAGGGTTGGTTGTGTTGGAGGGTTGGAGGGTTGATGTGTTGGAGGGTTGGTTGTGTTGGAGGGTTGGTTGTGTTGGAGGGTTGGTTGTGTTGGAGGGTTGGAGGGTTGATGTGTTGGAGGGTTGGTTGTGTTGGAGGGTTGGAGGGTTGGTTGTGTTGGAGGGTTGGAGGGTTGATGTGTTGGAGGGTTGGTTGTGTTGGAGGGTTGATGTGGTGGAGGGTTGGTTGTGTTGGAGGGTTGGAGGGTTGGCTGTGTTGGTGTGAGGGAGGGTTGGAGGGTTGGTTGTGTTGGTGGGATGGAGGCTTGGAGGGTTGGTTGTGTTGGAGGGTTGGTTGTGTTGGAGGGTTGGTTGTGTTGGAGGGTTGGTTGTGTTGGAGGGTTGGAGGGTTGATGTGTTGGAGGGTTGGTTGTGTTGGAGGGTTGGAGGGTTGGTTGTGTTGGAGGGTTGGAGGGTTGATGTGTTGGAGGGTTGGTTGTGTTGGAGGGTTGGAGGGTTGATGTGGTGGAGGGTTGGTTGTGTTGGAGGGTTGGAGGGTTGGTTGTGTTGGTGTGAGGGAGGGTTGGTGGGATGGAGGCTTGGAGGGTTGGTTGTGTTGGAGGGTTGGTTGTGTTGGAGGGTTGGTTGTGTTGGAGGGTTGGTTGTGTTGGAGGGTTGGTTGTGTTGGAGGGTTGGTTGTGTTGGAGGGTTGGAGGGTTGATGTGTTGGAGGGTTGGTTGTGTTGGAGGGTTGGAGGGTTGATGTGTTGGAGGGTTGGTTGTGTTGGAGGGTTAGTTGTGTTGGAGGGTTGGAGGGTTGATGTGTTGGAGGGTTGGTTGTGTTGGAGGGTTGGAGGGTTGGTTGTGTTGGAGGGTTGGAGGGTTGATGTGTTGGAGGGTTGGTTGTGTTGGAGGGTTGGAGGGTTGATGTGGTGGAGGGTTGGTTGTGTTGGAGGGTTGGAGGGTTGGTTGTGTTGGTGTGAGGGAGGGTTGGTGGGTTGGAGGGTTGGAGGCTTGGTGTGTTGGAGGGTTGGTGGGATGGAGGGTTGGTTGTGTTGGTGGGTTGGAGGGTTGGTTGTGTTGGTGGGATGGATGGAGGGTTGGAGGGTTGGTTGTGTTGGTGGGATGGAGGGTTGGAGGGTTGGTTGTGTTGGTGGGATGGAGGGTTGGAGGGTTGGTGGGATGGAGGGTTGGAGGGTTGGTTGTGTTGGTGGGATGGAGGGTTGGAGGGTTGGTTGTGTTGGTGGGATGGAGGGTTGGAGGGTTGGAGGGTTGGTGGGATGGAGGGTTGATGTGTTGGAGGGTTGGAGGGTTGGTGGGATGGAGGGTTGGAGGGTTGTTTGTGTTGGTGGGATGGAGGGTTGGAGGGTTGGAGGGTTGGTGGGATGGAGGGTTGGAGGGTTGTTTGTGTTGGTGGGATGGAGGGTTGGAGGGTTGGAGGGTTGGTGGGATGGAGGGTTGATGTGTTGGAGGGTTGGTGGGTTGGTGGGATGGAGGGTTGATGTGTTGGAGGGTTGGAGGGTTGGTGGGATGTTGTTTGTGTAGATATTCATGTTATTTTTCAGTCCCATTTTTTTCACGATTTCATGAACGGTCAGACTGAATATAGCATTTACTGACTGACTTGCGTACAAATGTATAGTAATAATCTTTTTAAAAGCGGTGAATTGATTTATTCAAATATCCTTCAACATTTTCCTGCATACACAAGTAGAGATCAAACCCCTAATAACAGTCCTTGTTTAAAAGGAATTCCAGTCTTTAAACCTGGCAACCCTGACAGATCAACGTCTGGCAACTCTGACACAACCATCACCACTGCATCGTTCGCTGCCACTCCATCCATCACCGTGTCGATGGGAAGCAGATAGAAACAGGAAACACTAGGAGAGAGTTGTGACAAATGATAGACAAGCCTTATGGGTTATCTGACACCACCAGATTGGAATTGTCCCGAGGATATATACACGTAGGAAGATACCGTCCAACAGGGATTGGATAATGTTCCCTGATATTTCTCATATCCCTTGAATCCCTTGTATATGTTGATTATTCCACTGGTTGTTTAATAACGTCTTACTCATATGAGTCTATTTGTCCCCCATTATGGCCCAGTCTCAGAGGGAAGAGGGAGAAAACAGAGATTGGGATTACGTCCCAAATGGCACCCTATTCTCTATGCTTTATCCCATAGGCTCTGGTTAAATGTAGTGAACTACGTCGGGCATAGGGTGTCATATGTGATGCACTCTGGATAACGAGAGCAGAGACCATTAAAGTCTTCAGGCCCCTAATGTAACATGATGAATTATACATGGACAATATATTTATATACAGTATATACTATGTATATATATACAGAATATATATATATATATATATGTATATATATATATATATATATATATATATATATACATTACTGTTCGAAAGTTTGGGGTCACTTAGAAATGTCCTTGTTTTTGAAAGAAAAACAACTTTTTTTGTCTACTAAAATAACATCAAATTGATCAGAAATACAGTGTAGACATTGTTAATGTTGTAAATGACTATTGTAGCTAGAAACAGCCGATTTTTTTATGGAATATCTACATAGGTGTACAGAGGCCCACTTTCAGCAACCATCACTCCTGTGTTCCAATGACACGTTTTGTTAGCTAATCCAAGTTTATCTTTTTAAAAGGCTAATTGATCATTAGAAAACCCTTTTGTAATTATGTTAGCACAGCTGAAAACGGTTCCTCTTTGGACTAGATTAATATCTAGAGGATCAGCATTTGTGGGTTTGATTATAGGCTCAAAATGGCCAGAAACAAAGACCTTTCTTCTGAAACTCGTCAGTCTATTCTTGTTCTTAGAAATGAAGGCTATTCCATGCGAGAAATTGCCAAGAAACTGAAGATCTCGTACAACGCTGTGAACTACTCTCTTCACAGAACAGCGCAAACTGTTGTGCCCCAGTGCACAACTGAGCAAGAGGACAAGTACATTAGAGAGTCTAGTTTGAGAAACAGACGCCTCACAATTTCTCAACTGGCAGCTTCATTAAATAGTACCCGCAAAACACCAGTCTCAACGTCAACAGTGAAGAGGCGACTCCAGGATTCTGGCCTTCTAGGCAGAGTTCCTCTGTCCATTGTCTGTGTTCTTTTGCCCATCTAAATCTTTTCTTTTTTATTGGCCAGTCTGAGATATGGATTTTTTCTTTGCTGCCTGGGCTCTCCAGTTGCCCTGGATGATACATGTAGGCTTGTAATGCATTGTTAATGGAAGAATGGGGGCTTTCCCAGAGAGGAACGAAGCCATAAGACTAAAGATTTGTACTTTAGAACACATTTGGTTGGAAATACATGCTTCTACATGGAAGGGAAGTCAGAGGAATGGATTAATTTGTAAAATGATACTGAACATGACCTGTACATGAAATTTGAAATCAAATCAAATTGTATTTCTCACATGCACTGAATACAACATGTACCTTACAGTGAAATGCTTACTTACAAGCCCTTAACCAACAATGCAGTTTAAAGAAAAGTAAGTGTTAAGTAAAAAATAGATAAGTAAAAAATAAAGGTGACAATATTTAAAGAGCACCAATAAAATAACAATAGCGAGGTTATATACAAGGGGTACCGGTGCAGATCCAATGTGCAGGGGCACCGGTTAGTTGAGGTAATGAGGTAATATGTACATGTTGGTAGAGTTAAAGTGACTATACATAGATATATAAACAGAGAGTAGCAAAAGTGTAAAAGGGGGGGGGGCGATACAAATAGTCTGGGTAGCCATTTGATTAGCTGTTCTGGAGTCTTACGGCTTGGGGTAGAAGCTGTTAAGAAGTATTTTGGACCTAGAGTTGGCGCATCGGTACCACTTACCATGTGGTAGCAGAGAGAACAGTCTATGACCAGGGTGGCTGGAGCCTTTTACAATTTGTAGGGCCTTCCTCTGACATCGCCTGGTAAAGAGGTCCTGGATGGCAGGAAGCTTGGCCCCAGTGATGTACTGGGCCATACGCACTACCCTCTGTAATGCCTTGCGGTCGGAGGCCGAGCAGTTGCCATACCAGGCAGTGATGCAACCAGTCAGGATGCTGTTGATGGTGCAGCTGGAGAACTTTTTGAGGATCTGGGGACCCATGCCAAAACTTTTCAATCTCCTGAGGGAATAGGCTTTGCCGTGCCCTCTTCGCAACTGTCTTGGTGTGTTTGGACCATGTTAGTTTGTTGGTGATGTGGACACCAAGGAATTTGAAGCTATCAACTTGCTCTACTACATCCCCATCGATGAGAATGGTGGGCATGCTCGGTCCTCCTTTTCTTGTAGTCCACAATCATCTCCTTTGTCTTGATCACGATGAGGGAGAGGTTGATGTCCTGGCACCACACGGTCAGGTCTCTGACCTCCTCCCCATAGGCTATCTCATCGTTTTCGGTGATCAGGCCTACTACTGTTGTGTCATCTGTAAAATGTAATAATGGTTTTGGAATTGTGCCTAGCCATGTAGTCATGAGTGAACAAGGAGTACAGGAGGGGACTGAGCACGCACCCCTGAGGGGCCCCCATGTTGAGGATCAGCGTGGCAGATGTGTTGTTACCTACCCCTACCACCAGGGGGCGGCCCATCAAGAAGTCCAGGATCCAGTTGCAGAGGGAGGTGTTTAGTCCCAGTGTCCTTAGCTTAGTGTTGAGCTTTGAGGCCACTATGGTGTTGAATGCTGAGCTGTAGTAAATTAATAGCATTCTCACACAGGTGTTCCTTTTGTCCAGATGGGAAAGGGCAGTGTGGAGTGCAATAGATATTGCATTGTCTGTGGATCTGTTTGGGCGGTATGCAAATTGTAGTGGGTCTAGGGTTTCTGGATAACGGTGTTGATGTGAGCCATGACCAGCCTTTCAAAGCACTTCATGTCTACAGACGTGAGTGCTACGGGTCGGTAGTCATTTATGCAGGTTACATTCGTTTTCTTGGGCACAGGGACTATGGTGGTCTGCTTGAAAAATGTTGGTATTACAGACTCAGACAGGGAGAGGTTGAAAATGTCAGTGAAGAGACTTGTCAGTTGGTCAGCGCATGCTCGGTGTACACGTCCTGGTAATACGTCTTGCCCTGTGGCCTTGTGAATGTTCACCTGTTTAAAAGGTCTTACTCACGTCGGCTGTGGAGAGGGTGATCACACAGTCATCCGGAACAGCTGATGCTCTCATGAATGTTTCATTGTTACTTGCCTCGAAGCGAGCATAGAAGTAATTTAGCTTGTCTGGTAGGCTTGTGTCATTGGGCAGCTCGCGGCTGGGTTTCCCTTTGTAAACTGTAACAGTTTGCAAGCCCTGCCACATCCGATGAGTGTCAGAGCCGGTGTTGTACGATTCGATCTTAGTCCTGTATTGTTGCTTTGCCTGTTTGATGGTTCGTTGGAGGGCATAGCGGGATTTCTTATAAGCTTCCGGGTTAAAGTCCCGCTCCTTGAAAGCGGCAGCTCTACCTTTTAGTTCAGAGCAGATGCTGCCTGTAATCCATGGCTTCTGGTTGGGGTATGTACGTACAGTCACTGTGGGGACGACATCCTCGATGCACTTATTGATGAAGCCTGTGACTGATGTGGTGTACTCCTCAATGCCATCGGAAGAATCCAGGAACACATTCCAGTCTGTGCTAGCAAAACAGTCCTATAGCTTAGCATCTGCGTCATCTGACCACTTTTTTATTGATCGAGTTATTGGTTCTTCCTGCTTTAGTGTTTGCTTGTAAGCAGGAATCAGGAGGATAGAATTATGGTCAGATTTGCCAAATGGAGGGCAAGGGAGAGCTTTGTATGCGTCTCTGTGCGTGGAGTAAAGGTGGTCTAGAGTTTTTTTCCCTTTGGTTGCACATTAAAAATGCTGGTAGACATTAGAAAAAACGGATTTAAGTTTCCCTGCTTTAAAGTCCCCAGCCACTCTGGATGAACAATTTACTGTTTGCTTATGGCCGTATACAGCTCACTGAGGGCGGTCTTAGTGCCAGCATCGGTGTGTGGTGGTAAACAGACAGTTATGAAGAATATAGATGAGAACTCAAATGGTAAATAGTGTGGTCTACAGCTTATCATTAGATAATTTACCTCATGCAAGCAAAACCTCAAGACTTCCATAGATTTCTTGCACCAGCTGTTGTTTATACACAGACTGCCACCCCTTATTTTACTAGAGGCAGCTGTTCTATCCTACCAAAAAAGCATAAAACCCCAGCTGTATGTTATTCATGTCGTCGTTCAGCCACGACTCAGTGAAACATAAGATATTACAGTTTTTAATGTCCCGTTGGTAGGATATACGTGCTTCTTGTTCTATTTTATTATCCTTACAAGGCACCCAGACCTACGTCCCCGATATCTCCGTCTCGTTTTCCTGTGAATAACTGGGATGAGGGTTTTGTCGGGTGTCTGGAGTAAAATCTTTGGGTTCGACTCGTTAAAGAAAAAACCTTCTTCAAGGTCGAGGTGAGTCATCGCTGTCCTGACATCTAGAAGCTCTTTTTTTGCCGTAAGAGATGGTGGCAGAAACATAATGTATGAAATAAGTTACAAATAAGGTGAAAAAACACACACAATAGTTTACAAATGCACAATTGGTTACGGGATCGTAAAATGGCAGCCATCTCCTTTGGGGCAATTATTGTATTACAATAATCTCTAGATATATTACTATAAGATATCTTACTATATGAAGACTCAAATGCACAATTGGTTAAGGGATCGTAAAATGGCAGCCATCTCCTCCAGCGCCATCATGAACCTTTGATGATTTTAATTGTTACGTCAAAACTTACAGCAGAGCTATCTCATTTAAGAACGAATCTTCCTGACAGGCGGAATTAGATGAAGATGTTTAGGTTTGACCAATGAGAATTCTTGCATTTTCAACCTCTCTCTCCTTCTTTGTCCATCTCTCCACATCTTTTCTCTTTCTCAGTCTCTGTCTCACCATCTAGATATATATATATATATATTTTAACTGGGCAAGTCAGTTAAGGACAAATTCTTATTTACAATGACGGCCTACCAGAAGACAAAATGGCCATATATAAACAGTATCTCGCTCTCTCGCTCTTTCGACTTAAACCCTTTTAGGTCTTTGAGGAGCATAGCTCATCCACAAACCTCCTCGAGTGGAACAGCATGAATCCTAATGGAACCTCAGAGCTAAGAACATCTGTAGGTTTCATGCTTCCATGTGTCTTCCATGCCTGTCCTATTCTACTGCACCGTACCTCACACTGACATGAGTGATGACGGATTGAAAGGAGCCATGGTTAGGGGGAAATGTAGCCGTCTGAGTCCCAAATGGGACCCTATTCCCAATATATTGTGCACTACTTTTGGGCCCATAGGGCTTTGGTCAAAAGTAGTGCACTATATAGGGAATAGGGTCCTATTTTGGACTCAGCGCAGTGTAGCCTATCTCATTCCAATCCAATACTTCATTACCTTCTGTGAGTGGCTGAATAGAGACTATCGTCGTGACGATACAGCCAAAAGGCCAGCGTTTCATTCCGATATTAAATATTGATTGGAAAAGATTGATCTTTACACCAGCCTGTATTAAAAGAGCACTTTGAATTAACCATTAAACGGTAGACGTGTGAATAACAGAACCTGAGATATGAAAATATACATCCTACCTGGGTGTGTGCCTTGGATGGAAACAGAGACAGTGAGTGATGCAGAAAAACATATCTCACATAGGGGGGTAACTTTAATTGGGGAGTTTGGAGTGTTTTTCATGTGAAGGCTCCTTTCGTTGCTCATATTGAAGAGAGTACTGAAGAGATGGTTGTTTGTTTTGGACTGTGTTTGTGCAAGCGTCAGATCCTTACAGCTCTCCAAACTGACGGCAGGGTGAATGTGTCTGTCAGAGAGAGGGAATAAAATGGAAGAAAGAGACAGAAGATAGACATGGAAGACAGAGAGACCCAAACTTAAGGAAAGCTTTGACTATGTACACACTCAGTGAGCGTAGCCTTGCTATTGAGAAAGTCTGCCGTAGGGCTATGTGCACACTGCCCACAAAATGAGATAGAAACTGAGCTACACTTCCTAACCTCCTGCCAAATGTATGACCATATTAGAGACACATATTTCCCTAAACAGATCCAGATGTTTTTTTCACTTTTGTTTATAATCTATGTCACTTGCTTTGGCAATGTAAACATATGTTTCCCATGCCAATAAAGCACTTGAATTGAATTGAGAGAGAGAGGAGCCGTGAGCAGGCAAACAGGCCCAACCCCTACTCTTACACTGGCCCAAGCCAATGAAATGAAATCAAATTGTATTTTTTCACATGCGCCGAATACAACATGCCACCCACAGTGAAATGCTTACTTACGAGTCCTTAACCAACAAAGCAGTTTTAAGAAAAATAAGTGTTAAGTAAAAAATAGATTAGTAAAAAAATAAAAGCAACAAGTAATTAAAGAGCAGTAGTAAAATAACAATAACGAGGCTATATACAGGGTGTACTGGTACAGAGTCAATGTGCAGGGGCACTGGTTAGTTGAGGTAATTGAGGTAACATGTACATGTAGGTAGAGTTAAAGTGACTATACATAGATAATAAACAGAGAGTAGTAGCAGTGTAAAAGGGGGGTTGAGGGAGGGCAATGCAACTAGTATGGGTAGCCATTTGATTAGCTGGTCAGGAGTCTTATGGCTTGAGAGTAGAAGCTGTTAAGAAGCCTTTTGGCCCTAGACTTGGCACTCCAGTACCGTTTGCCGTGCGGTAGCAGAGAGAACAGTCTATGACTAGGGTGGCTGGAATCTTTGACAATTTTTAGGGCCTTCTTCTGACACCACCTGGTGTAGAGGTCCTGGATGGCAGGAAGCTTGGCCCCAGGGATGTACTGGGCCATACACTACCCTCTGTAATGCTGTAGAAGGCCGAGCAGTTGCCGTACCAGGCAGTGACGCAACCAGTCAGAATACTCTCGATGGTACAGCTATAGACATTTTTGAGGGTCTGAGGACCAATGCCAAACCTTTTCAGTTTCCCGAGGGGGAATAGGCTTTGTCGTGCCCTCTTCACGGCTCTCTTGATGTGTTTGGACCATGATAGTTTGTTGGTGATGTGGACACCAAGGAACTTGAAGCTCTCAATCTCCTCCAGTACAGCCTCGTCGATGAGAACGGGGGCGTGCTCGATCCTCCTTTTCCTGTAGTCCACAATCATCTTTGTCTTTATCACGTTGAGGGACGTTGGTTGTCTTGGCACTACACAGCCATGTCTGGCACGTGGCATCTACCAGATACAATGGAATTACCAGATGCTCAGCAGGCTCTGCTCACACTTACAGGTCTGAGGCCAAACCACACGACTAACAACATTGAACACTTTATGGAACACAAAGCCTTCACTATCTCATCCCGGAAATACAGACATTGTCATCCTACAAGAAACCTGGTATAGAGGAGATGGACCCACTGATTGCCCTCTAGGTTACAGAGAGCTGGTAGTCCCATCCACCAAACTACCAGGTGTGAAACAGGGAAGAGACTCAGGTGGTATGCTAATTTGGTATAGAGCAGACCTAACCCACTCTATTAAATTAGTCAAAACAGGAACATTTTACATTTGGCTAGAAATTCAAAAGGAAATGATCTCATCAGAGAAAAATGTCCTCCTTTGTGCTACCTATATCCACCCACTAGAATCCCCATACTTTAATGAAGACAGCTTCGTCCTCCTAAAGAGGGAGATCAATCATTTCCAGACCCAGTGACATGTACTAGTCTGTGGCGATCTAAACGCCAGAACTGAACAAGAACCTGACACCCTCAACACACAGGGGGACAAACACCTACCTGGAGGTGACAGCATTCCCTCCCATATATGCCCACTCTTGACACAACTACGACAACATAAATAACAAAAATTGGTCCCAAATCCTGCAGCTCTGTTGCACGCTGGGTAAAGAGATAGTGAATTGAAGGCTTCGAGAGTGTCACGTCCTGACCAGTAATAGGGGTTATTTGTTATTATAGGTTGGTCAGGACGTGGCAGGGGGTGTTTGTTTCATGTGGTTTGGGCTATGTATTTAGGTAGAGGGGTATTTGTTTTATATGGTTCGGGGTGTGTGTGTATGTAGAGGGGTGTTGGATTTATGTGTTCCGGTGTTTTTGGCTAATGTCCTTGTTTTGTATTCTAGGGTTTCTATGTTGTGTATTTCTTTGTTGGCCTGGTGTGGCTCTCAATCAGGAACAGCTGTACATCGTTGTTTCTGATTGAGAGTCATACTTAGGGAGCCTGTTTTCCACCTGTCCCTTTGTGGTAGATTGTTTTTGCACTGCTGTGTGTAGCCTGCGAAACTGTCATACTGTCGTTCTTTGTTTATTGTTTTTCGTGTTCACCTATAAATAAAATAATGATGAGCACGCAACCCGCTGCGCCTTGGTCTTTACCCTACGACGCCCGTGACAGAGAGGACTCGTACGATAGGTACACGTGCAGCTCATCCCTTGACCGTAGTACTGTAGATTACTTTATTACTGACCTCAACCCAGAGTATTTCAGAGCATTCAGTCAGACCACTGACACCCCTATCAGATCACAGCAAAATGACAGTCTAATTGAACAGAGCAATACTCAATCCTACGGCAACAAAGCCCAAGGAACTGAATAATATTAAGAAATAGATAGATGGAAGGGAAGTAATGTAGAAACCTACATAGTAATAGTGAAGGTGTAAACTTGTCAGAAAACCTAAACAGTAAATTTGACCTCTCAACTTCCCTATCAAATCTAAGAAAATTAACAAGGACAAATGGTTTGCTGAAGAATGCAAAAACGTAAGAAATTGAGAAACCTATCCAACCTACTACATAGAGACCCAGAAAACTTGAGTCTTAAAAATCAATACAGATATACACTAAGGAAAAACAAGGAACAGTACTTCAGAAATCAACTCAATGTAATACAAGAATCCATAAAATATAACCACTTCTTGGAAAATTGGAAAACACTTAACAAACAATAACACGAAGAGTTGGAAGACTGAAACAGGTATCCCTCAAGAATTTCTCTGTATTTAGCGCCATTCCTCATTTCTTGCCTGGTCCATGAGTTTTGGTGGGCGGTCCTCTCTTGGCAGGTTTGTTGTTGCGCCATTATTTTTACATTTTTCAATAATGGATTTAATGGTGCTCTGTGGGATGTTCAAAGTTTCTGATATTTTTTATAACCCAACCCTGATCTGTACTTCTCCACAACTTTGTCCCTGACCTGTTTGGAGAGCTCCTTTGTCTTCATGTTGCCGCTTGCTTGGTGGTGCCCCTTGCTTAGTGGTGTTGCAGACTCTGGGGCCTTTCAGAACAGGTGTATATATATACACATTTACACATTTAAGTCATTTAGCAGACTCTCTTATCCAGAGCGACTTACAAATTGGTGCATTCACCTTATGATATCCAGTGGAACAACCACTTTACAATAGTGCATCTAAATCTTTTAAGGGGGGGGGGGGTTAGAAGGATTACTTTATCCTATCCCAAGTATTCCTTAAAGAGGTGGGGTTTCAGGTGTCTCCGGAAGGTGGTGATTGACTCCGCTGTCCTGGCGTCGTGAGGGAGCTTGTTCCACCATTGGGGTGCCAGAGCAGCGAACAGTTTTGACTGGGCTGAGCGGGAACTGTGCTTCCTCAGAGGTAGGGAGGCGAGCAGGCCAGAGGTGGATGAACGCAGTGCCCTTGTTTGGGTGTAGGGCCTGATCAGAGCCTGAAGGTACGGAGGTGCCGTTCCCCTCACAGCTCCGTAGGCAAGCACCATGGTCTTGTAGCGGATGCGAGCTTCAACTGGAAGCCAGTGGAGAGAGCGGAGGAGCAGGGTGACGTGAGAGAACTTGGGAAGGTTGAACACCAGATGGGCTGCGGCGTTCTGGATGAGTTGTGGGGGTTTAATGGCACAGGCAGGGAGCCCAGTCAACAGCGAGTTGCAGTAATCCAGACGGGAGATGACAAGTGCCTGGATTAGGACCTGCGCCGCTTCCTGTGTGAGGCAGGGTCGTACTCTGCGAATGTTGTAGAGCATGAACCTACAGGATCGGGTCACCGCCTTGATGTTAGTGGAGAACGACAGGGTGTTGTCCAGGATCACACCAAGGTTCTTAGCACTCTGGGAGGAGGACACAAGGGAGTTGTCAACCGTGATGGTGAGATCATGGAACGGGCAGTCCTTCCCCGGGAGGAAGAGCAGCTCCGTCTTGCCGAGGTTCAGCTTGAGGTGGTGATCCGTCATCCACACTGATATGTCTGCCAGACATGCAGAGATGCGATTCGCCACCTGGTTATCAGAAGGGGGAAAGGAGAAGATTAATTGTGTGTCGTCTGCATAGCAATGATAGGAGATACCATGTGAGGATATGACAGAGCCAAGTGACTTGGTGTATAGCGAGAATAGGAGAGGGCCTAGAACAGAGCCCTGGGGGACACCAGTGGTGAGAGCACGTGGTGCGGAGACAGATTCTCGCCACGTCACCTGGTAGGAGCGACCTGTCAGGTAGGACGCAATCCAAGCGTGGGCCGCGCCGGAGATGCCCAACTCGGAGAGGGTGGAGAGGAGGATCTGATGGTTCACAGAGCAGAGGAGAGAGACTTAGCTTTAGCAGTGCGGAGAGCCTCCGTGACACAGAGAAGAGCAGTCTCAGTTGAATGCCCAGTCTTGAAACCTGACTGATTAGGATCAAGAAGGTAATTCTGAGAGAGATAGCAGGAGAGCTGGCCAAGGACGGCACGTTCAAGAGTTTTGGAGAGAAAAGAAAGAAGGGATACTGGTCTGTAGTTGTTGACATCGGAGGGATCGAGTGTAGGTTTTTTCAGAAGGGGTGCAACTCTCGCTCTCTTGAAGACGGAAGGGACGTAGCCAGCGGTCAAGGATGAGTTGATGAGCGAGGTGAGGTAGGGGAGAAGGTCTCCGGAAATGGTCTGGAGAAGAGAGGAGGGGATAGGGTCAAGTGGGCAGGTTGTTGGGCGGCCGGCCGTCACAAGACGCGAGATTTCATCTGGAGAGAGAGGGGAGAAAGAGGTCAAAGCACAGGGTAGGGCAGTGTGAGCAGGACAAGCGGTGTCGTTTGACTTAGCAAACGAGGATCGGATATCGTCAACCTTCTTTTCAAAATGGTTGACGAAGTCATCCGCAGAGAGGGAGGAGGGGGGGAGGGGGAGGAGGATTCAGGAGGGAGGAGAAGGTAGCAAAGATCTTCCTAGGGTTAGAGGCAGATGCTTGGAATTTAGAGTGGTAGAAAGTGGCTTTAGCAGCAGAGACAGAAGAGGAGAATGTAGAGAGGAGGGAGTGAAAGGATGCCAGGTCCGCAGGGAGGCAAGTTTTCCTCCATTTCCGCTCGGCTGCCCGGAGCCCTGTTCTGTGAGCTCGCAGTGAGTCGTCGAGCCACGGAGCAGGAGGGGAGGACCGAGCCAGCCTGGAGGATAGGGGACAGAGAAAATCAAAGGATGCAGAAAGGGAGGAGAGGAGGGTTGAGGAGGCAGAATCAGGAGATAGGTTGGAGAAGGTTTGAGCAGAGGGAAGAGATGATAGGATGGAAGAGGAGAGAGTAGCAGGAGAGAGAGAGCGAAGGTTGCGACGGCGCAATACCATCTGAGTAGGGGCAGAGTGAGTAGTGTTGGATGTGAGCGAGAGGGAAAAGGATACAAGGTAGTGGTCGGAGACTTGGAGGGGAGTTGCAATGAGATTAGTGGAAGAACAGCATCTAGTAAAGATGAGGTCAAGCGTATTGCCTGCCTTGTGAGTAGGGGGGAAGGTGAGAGGGTGAGGTCAAAAGAGGAGAGGAGTGGAAAGAAGGAGGCAGAGAGGAATGAGTCAAAGGTAGACATGGGGAGGTTAAAGTCACCCAGAACTGTGAGAGGTGAGCCATCCTCAGGAAAGGAACTTGTCAAGCTCATTGATGAACTCTCCAAGGGAACCTGGAGGGCAATAAATGATAAGGATGTTAAGCTTGAAAGGGCTGGTAACTGTGACAGCATGGAATTCAAATGAGGAGATAGACAGATGGGTCAGGGGAGAAAGAGAGAATGTCCACTTGAGAGAAATGAGGATTCCAGTGCCACCACCGCGCTGGCTCGATGCTCTAGGGGTATGCGAGAACACTTGGGCAGACGAGGAGAGAGCAGTAGGAGTAGCAGTGTTATCTGTGGTAATCCATGTTTCCGTCAGCGCCAGGAAGTCTAGGGACTGGAGGGTAGCATAGGCTGAGATGAACTCAGCCTTGTTGGCCGCAGACCGGCAGTTCCAGAGGCTGCCGGAGACCTGGAAATCCACATGGGTCGTGCGCGCTGGGACCACCAGGTTAGAGTGGCAGCGGCCACACGGTGTGAAGCGTTTGTATGGCCTGTGCGGAGGGGAGAGAACAGGGATAGACAGACACATAGTTGACAAGCTACAGAAGAGGCTACGCTAATGCAAAGGAGATTGGAATGACAAGTGGACTACACGTCTCGAATGTTCAGAAAGTTAAGCTTACGTTGCAAAAATCTTATTGACTAAAATGAAGAAAATGATACAGTACTGCTGGCTGGTGGAGTAGGCTAGCTAGCAGTGGCTGCGTTGTTGACTTTGTTTGAACGTGTAGCTGGCTAGGTAACCTCGATAGTTTCAGTACTACACCTTGTCATGATACAAAAGCAACTTATATATATATATATATATATATATATATATATATACTGAGATCATGTGACAGATCATGTGACACTTAGATTGCACATAGGTGAACTTTATTTAACTAATTATGTGACATCTGAAGGTAACTGGTTGCACCAGATCTTATTTAGGGGCTTCATAGCAAAGGGGGTGTATACATATATACGCACCACTTTTCCGTTTTTTTTATTTTTTATTTTTTTATTTATTTTTGAAACAAGTCGTTTTTTTATTTCACTTCAAAAATGTGGACTATTTTGTGTACGTCCATTACATGAAATCCAAATAAAAATCAATTTAAATTACAGGTTGTAATGCAACAAAATAGGAAAAACGCCAAGAGAGATGAATACTTTTGCAAGGCACTGTATAACGTTAGCCATCGAGAACTACCAACGTTTTGCTACTTTTCTCAACAACATAGATGCCTTCAATTTAGCAGGAGCTATCGACAGATCAGTTGGAAAATGTGATGGGCTACTTTCTGCACTCAACACGGTCAGTGTGAACCAGAGTGACTTGACACAACGCTGGCCAAACAAGATGTAGCTACAAACAAAACTGAGTTAAATGGTTCCAGTCTGCCGTGAAGCGTTCATCCATGTATACAGTTAAGAGTCTAGCAAAAATATTCAGATGTAAGTTACTAATTTTGTCAGAAAGTCATTTTTATTGCAAGTAAAAGTGTACTGTTAGTTAGCTAGCTAGCTTGTTGGCTCGATAGCTAACATTACGTGTATGATCTTTGTAGTAATATTATTTGAATAAGAAATCAAGTTGCATTGTTAAATATAGCTTAATGCTAGCTAGCTAACATTGAACCTAGTTTGTTAGCTTTAGCTACCTGCAGATTCATACTACAACTATGACAATGTTTGTATTGGTAGTAGTATGAGTTGGGATTATGCCGGTTCATTGATTAGCTAGCTAGCTACCTGTCTAAACAAAATACTCCACTTTGGATTATTACATGACCCATCAAATTAGCCAGGTGTGTCTGGGGGTGATTCCTGCCATCTATTCTATTTCGTAAGCATGTGTACATGTCTAGAAAATAGCAACGTCTAGACAATAGAGACCCATCCACTTAGCTAGATGTGGCTGGGGGGGGGGGGGGGGGGGGGGGGTTATAGCATTTCCTTCACATGACCCATCAATTTAGACAAGTTTGTTGGGTAAGTGTCATCTAATAATGATAAAATATTTATAAAATATTTTTGATATTGCTGCTATGCAAGTAACAGCAGACTCGTACCATTCCTCAGTAAAAACAATGTACTGAGCAAATGTCAAATTGGCTTTTTACCAAATTACCGTATGACAGGCCACATTTGTATTTATATTAGTATTTATTATGGATCCCCATTAGTTCCTGCCAAGGCAGCAGCTACTCTTCCTGGGGTCCAGCAAAATGAAGGCAGTTATACAATTTTAAAAACATTACAATACATTCATAACAGATTTCACAACACATTCAGTGTATGCCCTCAGGCCCCTACTACCAAATATCTACAACACAAAATCCATGTGTACGTGTGTGTGTATAGTGTGTGTGTTATCGAGTGTTTATATGCATGTGTCTGTGCCTATGATTGTGTTGCTTCATAGTCCCTGCTGTTCCATTAGGTGTATTTTTATGTTTTATGTTTATGTTTTTTAATCGAGTTTTACTGTTTGCGTCAGTTACTTGATGTGGAATATAGTTCCTTGTAGCTATGGCTTTATGTACTGTAGTACTGTGCGCCTCCCATAGTCTGTTCTAGACTTGGGGACTGTGAAGAGACCTCTTGTGGTATGTCTTGTGGGGTATGCATGGGTGTCCGAGCTGTGTGCCAGTAGTTCAAACAGACTCGGTGCATTCAACATGTCAATACCTCTCATAAATACAAGTAGTGATGAAGTCAATCTCTCTGCCACTTTGAGCCAGGACAGATTGACATATATATATATATATATATATATATATATTATTAATGTTAGCTCTCTGTGTACATCTAAGGCCAGTCGTGCTGCCCTGTTCTGAGCCAATAGCAATTTTCCTAAGTCCCTCTTTGTGGCACCTGACCACACGACTGAACAGTTGTCCAGGTGTGACAAAACTAGGGCCTGTAGGACCTACCTTGTTGATAGTGTTGTTAAGAAGGCAGAGAAGCACTTTATTATGGACATACTTCTCCCCATTTTAGCTGATGTTGAATCAATATGTTTTGACAATGAAAGTTTACAATCCAGGGTTACTCCAAGCGGTTTAGTCACCTCAACTTGCTAAAGTTCCACATTATTCATTACAAGATTTTGTCGAGGTTTTAAGGTTTAGTGAATGATTTGTCCCAAATATAATGCTTTTAGTTTTTGAAATATTTAGGACTAACTTATTCCTTGTCACCCATTCTGAAACTAACTGCACCTCTTTGTTAGTGTTACAGTATTTTCAGTCGCTGTAGTAGATGACGTGTATAGTGTTGAGTCATCCGGATAAATAGACACACTGGCTTTACTCAAGGCCAGTGGCATGTCGTTAGTAAAGATTTTAAAAAGTAAGGGGCCTAGACAGCTGCCCTGGGGAATTCCTGATTCTACCTGGATTATGTTGGATAGGCTTCCATTAAAGAACACCCTCTGTGCTCTATTAGACAGGTAACTCTTTATCCACATTATAGCAGGGGGTGTAAAGCCATAACACATACCATTTTTTTTCCAGCAGCAGACTATGATCAAGATTGTCAAAAGCAACACTGAAGTCTACCAAAACAGCCCCCACAATCTTTTTGTCATCAATTTCTCTAAGCCAATCATCAGTCATTTTTGTAAGTGTTGTGCTTGTTGAATGTCCTTCTCTATAAGTGTGCTGAAAGTCTGTTGTGAATTTGTTTAGTGTAAAATAGCACTGTATTTGGTCAAACACAATTTTTTCCAAAAGTTTACTTAGGGTTGGTAACCAGCTGTTTTGTCGGCTATTTGAGCCATTAAAGGGGGATTTAGGTAGGGGAATGACTTTTGCCTCCAGGCCTGAGGGCACACACTTTCTAGTAGTCTTAAATTGAAGATATTTCTTTGTTTCATAGTGTAGAATTTTCTTGTTTTTAATTCAGTTTAGTCACATGATTTCTCAATTTGCAGTATGTTTGCCAATCTGTTTTGCACCCAGATTTATTTACCGTTAATTTTGCCTCATCACTCTCAATCATACAGTATTTAAATTCCTCAACTCACAGGGATTAACCCTTTTTTACAGTCACTTTCTTAGTTGGTGCATGCTTATTAATAACTGGAATAAGCAACTTCATAAATATGTCAAGTGCAGTGTCTGGTTGCTCCTCATTACATACCACGGACCAACAAATATTCTTTACATCAACAACATAGGAATCACTACAAAATATATTGTATGATCTCTTATACACTATATTAGGCCCAGCCTTTGGAACTTTGGTTTCCTTAAACATGGCTGCTATATTGTGATCCGATGGATTTGGTTACTGCTTTCCAGAAAATTTCTGCAGCATTATTAAAGATTTGCTCAATACTTGGTGATGATTTAATTCCTGTGCTCTTTTTAACAACCCTTGACTGATAACCTGAAACAGGTTGCAGGCACTAGTTACAATTTGAAGGTTTCTCTTGAGTGGGCAGCCTTATTGAAACCAGTCGATATTTAAATCACCCAGAGAAATATATCTCTCTGTTGATATCACATACATTATCAAGCATTTCACACATGTTATCCAGATACTGACTGTTAGCACTTGGTGGTCTATAGCAGCTTCCCACCAGAATGGGCTTTAGGTGAGGCAAATGAACCTGTAGCCATATTACTTCAACAGTATTTAACATCAGATCTTCTCTAAGCTTTACAGAAACGTGGTTCTGAATATAAACAGCCACACCTCCACCTTTGGCATTTCAGTCTTTTCTGTAGGTCTTATAACCATGTACTGCTACCACTGTATCATCAAAGGTAATATCTAAGTGAGTTTCAGAGATTGTCAGAATATAAATGTCATCTGTTACTAGAAAATTATTGATTTCATGGAGCTTGTTTCTTAAAACTTGTTAGGGCTAGGGTCTATTTTTCTCCACTTCCTGTCTGACTGACGTGCCCAAAGTAAACTGCCTGTTACTCAGGCCCTGAAGCCAAGATATGTATATAATTGGTACCTTTGGAAAGAAGACACTTTGAAGTTTGTAGAAATGTTAAAATAATGTAGGAGACTATAACACAATGGTAGGAGAAAATCCAAAGAAAAACCAAACAGATTCTTTTTTTTGAGAGAGTCCATGTGGCACGACTTCCACCGAAGTCGGTCCCTCTCCTTGTTCGTTCGGCGTTCGGCAGTCGACGTCAACGGCTTTCTAGCCACCGCCGATCCACTTTTCATTTTCCATTTGTTCTGTCTTTGTTTTATCACACCTGGCTTCACTCAACAATGACTTGTTTATTATTTAACCCTCTGTTCCCAATGTTGTATTTGTGAGTGATTGTTATTTGTTACGTGGATTATTGTCAGGCGTTGCACTTTTGTTTTAGACCGTATTTTTGGCACTTGTATGTGTTATGTGCTGTCATTTGGTAACTGGTATTAACTGGTATTAAAGTGTGCCTGTTTATTATACTCCGCTCTCCTGCACTTGACTTTGCCTCCCATATACATGCATTACACCATGCTCTTCCAATAGAACATATAGGGAAAAAATAGGGAAAAAATGTAATCTAGCTCCCAGTATGCAATTCCTATGGCTTCCACTGGATGTCAGTAGTCTTTGTTCAAGGTTTCAGACTTGTTTCTTCCCAAGCGAGGAAGAATAATGAGTTTTGATACAGGGACTCAGACCTGGAAATCAGTGTACGCGCACTTAACGAAGAGGACGCGCACCTGCTAATATCGTTTTCCTATGGAACATACTTCTTTCTGTAAGAAATATTATAGTTTATTGACATTTTAGGGTATCTGAGGATTAAATAGAAATGTATTTTGACTTGTTATAACAACGTTTAGCTGTAGCTTTTTGGATTTCTTTCTCTGCATGTTAAACGAGTGGATTACTCAAATCAATGGCGCCAACTAAACAGACTTTTTGGGATATAAAGAAGGATTTTCTTTCTTTATGCAAAACGACACTACATGTTGTAGCTGGCACCCTTTGGAGGACAAATCAGAGGAAGATTTTCAAAAAGTAAGTGCATATTTAATCGCTATTTGTGAATTTATGAAACCTGTGCCGGTGGAAAAATATTTTGATGTGGGGCGCCGTCCTCAAACAATCGCATGGCATGCTTTTTCTGTAAAGCCTAATGTAAATTGTACAGTGCAGTTAGATTAACAAGAATTTAAGCTTTTAACCGATATAAGACACTTGTATGTACATAAATGTTTATATTCATAATTTTTATGATTATTTATTTGAATTGCGAACCCTCCAGTTTCACCGGTAGTTGTCCTGCTAGCGGGACGCCTAGCCTTTTAAGCTACAGTACAGCATGTTAACATGGGCTATTTTGAGCACTTTTCTGGGTTGCTGGCTTGTTTTTATTGTTTCACTGGGAAACTTATCAGAGGCAGACATGCTCAGGTTATTTATGTTAGTGTAGGGTGAGCTGCACACAGTGGACTTCCTGCTATAGCACACCGCCTCAGTGCTAACAGTATAACTCTGGTTCATAGGCACCTGATTAATGCATACAATTGCTGTAGGATAAGGAGAGGCATTCAGGGCAGTTAGAGGGACATACATTAGGTTACTTACATTGTGTCTACCCCTGGAACAATGTACATTTGCTGAAGCATTATGACAACTCAGTGACACAACGGTAGGGGTTAAATGAGCTGGGCTTGGGTCATTGATAAGTCCCTGTCTCAACGCAGCCTTATAATGCTGTGAAAGAATCCAGAAACTCAACTGATTTGGGTGGATCCCATCTTCCTTATAATACAAGCTTTATTTCCAGAAGTTAATATAATGTTAAATACATGCTACACCCACAGAGCTGCAATAGTCTCGTAGCCAGTTATAGAGGGTTAAAAGTCTGCTGATGTCACGCCCTGACCTTAGAGAGCCGTTTTATTTCTCTATTTGGTTAGGTCAGGGTGTGATGTGGGGTGGGCATTCTATGTTATTTATTTCTTTGTTTTTGGCTGAGTATGGTTCCTAATCAGAGGCAGCTGTCTATCGTTGTCTCTGATTGGGAATCATACTTAGGCAGCCTTTTCCCACCTGTGTTTTGTGGTTAGTTGTTTTCTGTTTCGTATCTGTACCTGACAGAACTGTGCGCTTTTGTTTCATTTTTGGTATTTTTGTTTGTGTTTTTGGTGAAAATAAAACATCATGAACACTTTCCACGCTGAGCTTTGGTCTCATTCCGATGACAGCCCTTACAGAACTAACCACCACCAAAGGACCAAGCAGCGTGGTCAGGACGAATGGACCTGGGAGGAAATCCTAGACGGGAAAGGACCATGGAGGCAGACCGGGGAGTACTTTGTTGATTTAAAACAATTCGGCATGAGTGTCTGCAATACAAACTGATGGAAAGAGGTGTTGGGAAAACACAAACAACATTGTAAAATCCACGTACATAAACAAGTGTGCAATTAAAATAGGCAAAAAACATACATATTTCTTTCCACAGGGCCGGAGGGTGAGACAGGGATGCAGCTTAAGCCCCACCCTCTTGAACATATATATCAACGAATTGGCGAGGACACCAGAACAGTCTTCAGCACCCGGCATCACCCTACTAGAATCTGAAGTTTAATGTCTACTGTTTGCTGATGGTCTGGTGCTTCTGTCCACAAGGATGGACGACAGCAGCACCTAGACCTTCTGCACAGATTCTGACAGACCTGGGCCCTGACAATAAATCTAAGTAAGAAATAAAATGTGTCTTAAAAAAAGGTCCAGTTGCCAGGACAACAAATACAAATTTCATTTAGACACCGTTGCCCTAGAGCACACAAAAAACTATACATACCTCGGCCTAAACATCAGCTCCATAGTTAACTTCCACAAAGCTGTGAACGATCTGAGAGACAAGGCAAGAAGGGCCTTCCACGCCATCAAAAGGAACATAAAATTTGACATACCAATGAGGGTCTGGCTAAAAATACTTTAATCAGTTATAGAACCCATTGCCCACCATAGCCGCTAACCAAGAATTCACAAAATAGGACAAACACCAAATTGAGACTCTGCATGCAGAATTCCCCCCAAAATATACATTAAGTACAACATAAAACACTAATAATGCATGCAGAGCAGAATTAGGCCGATATCCACTAATTATCAAAATCCAACAAAGAGCCGTTAAATTCTACAACCACCTAAAAGGAAGCGATTCCAAAACTTTCATAAAAAGCCATCACCTACAGAGAGATTAACCTACAGAAGAGTCCACTAAGCAAGCTGGTCCTGGGGCTCTGTTCACAAACAAAAACAGTCCCAAACAGAGCCCTAAGACACCAACACAATTAGACCCAACCAAATCATGAGAAAACAAAAAGATAATTACTTGAAACATTGGAACGAATTAACTCAAAAAATGTAGCAAACTAGAATGCTATTTGGCCCTAAACAGAGAATACACAGTGGCAGAATACCTGACCACTGTGATTGACCCAAAACTAAGGAAAGCTTTGACTATGTACAGAGTCTGGGAGCATAGCCTTGCTATTGAGAAAGGCCGTCGTATGCAGATCTGGTTCTCAGGAGAAGACAGGCTATGTGCACACTGCCTACAAAACGAGGTGGAAACTGTAACGGGTGTCGTGTGTGGAGGACCAAGACGCAACAGGAAAATGTATACTCATCTTCTTTTTAAGGTGAAACAAAACAAGTATACAATATGAAAACGACACTGACAGTTCCGTCAGGTGAAGAACATAAAACAGAATACAACTACCCACAAAGGGACAGGTGAAAACAATCTCCCTAAGTTTGACTCTCAATCAGAAACAACGATGTACAGCTGTTCCTGATTGAGAGCCACACCAGGCCAACAAAGAAATACACAACCTAGAATCCTAGAATACCAAAGCAAGAACATACACCAAAAACCCCGGAACACATAAATACAACACCCCTCTACATACACATAACCCCCGAACCACATACAACAAATACCCTCTGCCACGTCCTGACCAAACTACAATAACAAATAACCCCTATTACTGGTCAGGACGTGACAGAAACTGAGTTGCACTTCCTAACCTTCTGCAATAAAATCGTGACCATATTAGAGACACTTTTTTCCTTCAGATTACACATACATACAAAGAATTTGAAAACAAATCCAATTTTGATAAACACCCATATCTATTAGGTGAGATACCAGTGTGCCATCACAGCAGCAGGATTTGTTAACTGTTACCACAAGAAAAGGGAACCAGGGAAGAACAAACACCATTGTAAATACAAGCCATATTTATATTTATTTATTTTCCCTTAACTATTTGCACATCGTTACAACACTGCATATAGCCATAATATGACATTTGAAAAATCTCTGTTCCTTTGGAACTTTTGTGAGTGTAATATTTACTGTTCATGTTTAATTGTTAATTTCACCTTTGTTTAATATCTACAGTGCATTTGGAAAGTATTCAGACCCCTTCTCCTTTTCTACATTTTGCTACATTACAGCCTTATTCTAAAATGTTATTTTTTTTTAAATGTATTTTTTTTAATTGTCTATCCCACTTGCTTTCTCAATGTAAGCACACAGTAGCTTTGGAAAATAGTCAGAGACCTTGACTTTTTCCACATTTTGTTACTTTACAGCCTTATTCAAAATTTGACTAAATAAAAACATTTCCTCAGCAATCCACACACAATACCCCATAATGACAATGCGAAAACATTGTCGAAAACATTGTACCCCATAATGACAATGCGAAAACATTGATATTTTTTGAAAATATATTACAAATAAAAAGCAGAAATACCTTATTTAGATAAGTATTTATTTCTTTCAAAAACAAGGACATTTCTAAGTGACCCCAAACTTTTCAACGGTAGTGTATATGTGTGTGTGTGTATATATATATATATATTTTTTTTTATAAATTAGCAAACATTTCTAAAAAACTGCATATACATTTTCATTATGGGGTATTGTTTGTAGATTGATGATGGAAAGAAACAATTTAATCAATTTTAGAACAAGGCAGTAACACAATTTGTCTCAAGGGGTGAGCGTACTTTCCGAATGCATTGTATTTCACTTGGTTTGGTAATATAAACATATGTTTCCCATGCCAGTACAGTGCCTTGCAAAATTATACACCCCCCTTGGCGTTTTTCCTATTTTGTTGCATTACAGCCTGTAATTTAAATGTATTTTTATTTGTATTTCATATAATGGACATACACAAAATTGTCCAAATTGATGAAGTGAAATGAAAAAAATAACTTGTTTCAAAAAATGTATAAAAATGTAAAACTGAAAAGTGGTGGGTGCATATGCTATGAAGCCCCTAAATCTGGAGAACAAATTACCTTCAAAAGTCACATAATTAGTAAAATAAAGTCCACCTGTGTGCAATTGAAGTGTCACATGACCTCAGTATATATACACCAGTTCCGAAAGGCCCCATAATCTGCAACGCCACTAAGCAAGCGGCACCATAAAGACCAAGGAGCTCTCCAAACAGGTCAGGGACAAAGTTGTGGAGAAGTACAGATCAGGGTTGGGTTATAAAAAAATATCAGAAACTTTGAACATCTGACGGAGCTTCATTAAATCCATTATAACAAAAATTGGAAGAATTTGGCACAACAACAAACCTGCCAAGAGAGGACCGCCCACCAAAACTCACGGACCAGGCAAAGGAGGGCATTAATCAGAGACAAAACAAAGAGACCAAAGATAACCCCGAAGGAGCTGCAAAGCTCCACAGCGGAGATTGGAGTATCTGTCCAAAGGACCACTTTATGCCGCACACTCCACAGAGCTGGGCTTTATGTAAGAGAGGCCAGAAAAAAGCCATTGCTTAAAGAAAAAAATAAGCAAACACATTTGGTGTTCGCAAAAAGGCATGTGGGAGACTCCCCAAACATATGGAATGTTTTTCATCGGCAGGGACTGGGAAACTGGTCACAAATGAAGGAATGATGGATGGTGATGAATACAGGGAAATTCAAGAGGGAAACCTTTTTCAGTCTTCCAGAGATTTGAGACTGGGACAGAGGTTCACCTTCCAGCAGGACAATGACCCCAAGCATACTGCTAAAGCAAAACTTGAGTGGTTTAAAGGGGAAACATTTAAATGTCTTGGAATGGCCTAGTCAAAGCTCAGACCTCAATCCAATTGAGAATCTGTGGTATGACTTAAAGATTGCTGTACACCAGCGGAACCCATCCAACTTGAAGGAGCTGGAGCAGTTTTGCCTTGAAGAATGGACAAATATCCCAGTGGCTAGATGTGCCAAGCTTATAGAGACGTACCTCAAGAGACTTGCAGCTGTAATTGCTGCAAAAGGTGCCTCTACAAAGTATTGACTTTGGGGGGTGAATAGTTTTGCACGCTCAAGTTTTCAGTTTTTTTTGTCTATTTCTTGTTTGTTTCACAATAAAAAATATTTTGCATCTTCAAAGTGATAGGCATGTTGTTTAAATCAAATTATACTAACCCCCTAAAAATTCATTTTAATTCCAGGTTGTAATGCAACAAAATAGGAAAAATGCCAAGATGGGGTAAATACTTTCGCAAGCCACTGTAAAGCCCTTGGAATTTAATTGGATTGAGGAAGAAAGTGAAAGAGAGAGAGAGGATAGACAATAAAGAACGAGAGAAAGACAGAGAGAGAGAGAGAACAGGAAGAGAGACATTATGTGAAGTTAAGAAGTAAACCGTAGACACCTTCAGGTAGCATACACAACCATTAGGGAACGTGTGATATATGTCGGTGCGTTAACTATATGTTACACAGTGTTGTGTGTGTGTGGTATGCTTCGCATGCAGGCAGTCCTTGGGGACTGTGGCAGCCTATGTTGTGTGTACAGGCTGTCCTTGGGGACTGTGGCAGCCTATGTTGTCTGTACAGGTAATCAGACCAGGCCCAACTCTAAGGGTCGGGGTGACTGCAATATGAAAGGTAGAGATGAATATTTAATAGAAGCCTCCCGAGGAAAGGACTGTAAATGATTGATGATTTTTGTCTGTAGGACCTCTGTACTGCAGCACAGGCTCAAACACTGCCTTCACACAGAGAGCTCCCTCTGTTCTTACCTCTTCCTTTACGCATGCCATTCACTTTCTTTTCTACGTTCATTCTGGCGGTATCACTCTTTCTATCATGAGTTCCATTTCACGCTTTAATAAATGGTCCATATCACTCTTTCTATCATGTTCCATACCACTCTTTCTTCCATGTTCTATATCACTCTTTCTTCCACCTTGTCTCCTCTCCTCATTTTCTCTTCCTTTCATGTTCCATATCACTCTTTCTCTCCTCTCCTCTCCTCTCCTCTCCTCTCCTCTCCTCTCCTCTCCTCTCCTCTCCTCTCCTCTCCTCTCCTCTCCTCTCCTCTCCTCTCCTCTCCTCTCCTCTCCTCTCCTCTCTATTACTATTCAACAACATGGTTACATCATCATGTCATTTCAGAGTTACCAGAACTGGGTGGTTCAGAAACAGTGAACAGAGAGAGTTTTAGCTGTTGAACAGACGTTGTTCTTCTGCATTGTGAGTCTGATAAAAGGGACAAAGAATATATTTGTAGCAACCATCTGTTTTTAAATAACGCTGATAGCCTCTTTCCAAAAATACATTTTGTGAAATCTTATCTGAAATGAAATAGTGCTTAACAATTACCTTTAACCCCTGAGTAAGAAAAATAAAGTGTGTGTGTTTTTCACTGTGCCTCACATTCTTACAGTGAAAGAATCCGCATGGAAAGACAATATTAATGATACCCGCAGGAGTGCATAAACACTCATTCACACGCATCTACACATTCTCACACGCACACTCACACGCACACTCACATGCACACATACAGTTACACATTTCATATTATTTGAGACTCGCATACACGCACCCAGGACCACACACACCCACCCAGGCACACACACGCACACACACACACACACACACACACACACACACACACACACACACACACACACACACACACACACACACACACACACACACACACACACACACACACACCGTGACAGTGTGTCTTTTGTGGATACAATTGAAGTCACGGGGAGGGCAGCCCACAACCCCTGGAGAGAGATAAATCAAGACCGAGTGTTTTTAATCTCCGAGCTGATTGTCAATGCTGTCTGGGCTGGCCTTAATAAATGGCAGACAGGTAAAGTGTTTTAATGGCCTAATCTCCCCCCCCACTGTGTCAGTGTAATGGTCCCTGCCTGTTCACTGATAGAGAGACGCACAGAGGGAGGAACAGAAAGAGATGCATGGAGAGAGGGAGGGAGAGAGAGAGAGAGAGATGAAGAGAGAGATGGGGAGTGAGAGAGAGAGATAGATGGAGAGAGAGATGGAGAGAGAGAGACAAAGAGAGAGAGACAAAGAGATGGGGAGAGAGAGAGAGAGAGATGAGAGAGTGAAAGAGAGAGAGAGAGATGAGAGATGAGATGGAGAGAGAGAGAGAGTGAAAGAGAGAGAGAGACAGAGAGAGAGAGTGAAAAAGAGAAAGAGAGAGAGAGAGACAAAGAGATAGAGAGAGAGATGAGATGGAGCGAGAGAGAGAGTGAAAGAGAGAGAGAGACAGAGAGAGAGAGAGACAAAGAGAAAGAGAAAGAGAGAGAGACAGAGATAATGGGCTCCTGAGTTCTTAAAAATAGAATTATAGTTGGAAAAATGTTGATAAACTTGCATTTTTCGGCAAGGACTTATACAGGGTACTAACCTCAACATTAAAACCTTCAATTCAATTAAAAAATGCATACCTAAAACCTTGATTTTGGACATAATTACCTGAGTGGACTATTACTATCACAGACTATCAAGAAGAAAAAAAATCATCGGACCCTGGAAATACCATCCAACACAAAACCGAGTGTGTAATGTTCAGTCTGAGCCTAATTCCCAAACCAATCTCTAGGTAATATTGTTATATAAAGCTTAATAAAGAAGTATACTAAGCTACCAAGTTGCTAGGAAAGAAACTGACCTGGCTGCAACTTCAATTAGCACTGAAGTGTGAAGTGAGAGATGTGAATCATTTTTGGAGGCCTTTGAAGCCCCAATGGCCAATCCCTGTCCAGAGTTTATTACAATACGTCATGGACATTAAATATACAAGGAATAAGTACAAAAAAAAGCTCCAATCCAGAGACACTATTTGCTACAAGCAACTTATTTTCCACACAGACAATCCCCTGGTATGGCACAGGGCTACAAGAGCACACTAACCCTACAGTGTTTGATCCACTAAAAGTTTTGCGATTGTGCTGCGGGACTTAGAGGTAATTTGTGGTTTAGTACGGTACCTTGCGTCACCACTTCATTGCTCCAGACCACCACAAGGGGGAGTTAGAGCACTGATTATGCTTTTGGGTCCTACTGTGTCTCTAACTGACAATGAACGGGCGACATAAACCTACATCGAAACTGATATTTGTGCACGACTTCAGTATTACTTACTAAAACTGTTGTTACACTAAGGGTTTTATTTTTTATGTTTTGGTCTTACTGTAGTACTGTAAGCCACTCCCGACCTGTCACGTTGTACAGCACCTGAGTGGTGCCGTGGTCTAAGACACTGCTTAGCAGTGCTAGCTGTGTTGCTACAGATGCTGGTTTAATACCTGTAGTGCCCTTGACTGGGAGACCCATGAGATGATTGAAAGTTTTTTGGTTTCTCTCCCTCTAAAATCAGAAATGAATAATTCTAAACTGGCTTTATTTACAAATTAGTAACAACTTCCATGTTCAAGAATTTTCCTTTTTCTCACAAATTTTACATAATTTGAAAACAAAATCATCTCCAAAATATTGTTATATTTTAAACAAAGAGATTATTATTATTATAATTATTAATTTAGAATTATATAAAAGCCCGTTGAATATTCTCACAGATATATTATTAACCCTGGTCATATTGGTCATGGCTCCCGAGTGGCACACAAAATGGAATTGCCTTGCAGTTCTCCACCTGTATCCACTTAAGGCGGGCAAGGTTCAAGGCACGAAGGCACGAGGGGAACGGGATGGGACACAGAGCCACACACAGAAGACCGACTTAGCCCATGGTGGAGGAGGAGGAAGAGGGAGATGTACCGCCATCTTGGAAACATTTTAAGTTGCATTGCACTAATAATGGAGCTGGAAACGTTCCCGCTGTTCTGTTCTTAGTGCCAGTCTGCACGTTCAAACTAAAACAATGTAACTGTCACGTCCTGACCAGTAATAGCGGTTATTTCCGACGACTGTCACGGTTGTCGTCGGTAATGGAGGACCAAAACGCAGTAGGTACGTGCAGGCTCGTCTTGACGTTTATTTATTTTCAAAATGAACATACAAAAATAACAAAACGAAATACGAACAACAAAACAGTCTGGCTAGGCATAAGGCTAAGCACAGAACAATCACCCACGAATCACAAACACACCCCAATATATGGGACTCTCAATCAAAGGCAAAGAGAAAACACCTGCCTTCAATTGAGAGTCCCAACCCCAATTAATCACCCATAGACATACACTCACTAGATTCCACATAGACATACATAAACCTAGACCATAAACCAAAACCCCGGAAATACTAAATCAAACACCCTTTAAACAAACACACCACCCTGAACCACATAAAACAAATACCCTCTACCACGTCCTGACCAAACTACAATACTAATTAACCCTTATACTGGCCAGGACGTGACAACGACAACCGTTACAGTAACTAATAATGGAGCTGACTAGGGAAACGTTCCCGCTGTTCTGTTCTTAGTGCCAGTCTGCACGTTCAAACTAAAACAATGTAACTAATAATGGCATCTTTATGCTTTCGTTAATAAAATAATGATAAAAATACTCTTTTCAAAATGTCGATGTTTATTTAGTTATGGATCAATAATGAATTACTATGGGAATAAATATCACTGAATTGCAGAAATATCCTCCAGTCCTCTATATGTAATTTTTGGCGGAGAGTCACGTCGAATTTTTCGATATACTGTAGGTGACATCAGTCTCACTAGTGTTGAGTAATGTGCTGTTAAAAGTGGTGAAGGTCTTATTTATTTAAAGAGCATATTGAAGTTTGAAGCAATAAACTATTTTATCACTGTTTCACACTGCTCTGAGATAAACATTTTATTTTACCTTTATTTAACTAGGTAAGTTAGCTAAGAATAAATTCTTATTTTCAATGTCGGTCTAAGAACGATGGTTAACTGCCTTGTTCAGGGGCATTGCATTCAGGGGCAGAACGACAGATTTTTACCTTGTCAGCTCGGGGATTCGATACTAGTCCAATGCTCTAACCACTAGGCTACCTGCCGCCCCACAAGCACGGGGACTGGTCTTGATAAATCATTGACATTTTTATTTTGACTGAATCTCCGTTTGGGTATTGGTCAGACTAGAATTAGAAAATGAGGGTGTAGAAATGTTCTTAGTGTAACCTTTATTTAACTAGGCAAGTCAGTTAAGAGCAAATTTTTATTTACAAGGACAGCCTACTCCTTCCTCCCCATCGGGGAATTGAATCCTGGTATCCCACGTGTCTGCACGACACAGGGATTCTTTAGCTAAATAGCCAAGTACTGTACTCCCGACCATCAAACTGTACAGCACCATATTTCCGCTTCGTCCTAATGGAAACCCAGATGTTTTTTTGTTTTTCTTCGAATAGAAACACCATAATATTAATCAAATTAAATAAGCCAGTATCAGTCAAAAGTTTGGACACACCTACTCATTCCAGGGTTTTTCTTTATTTTTTACAATTTTCTACATTGTAGAATAATAGTGAAGACATCATAACTATGAAATAACACACATGGAATCAGTTAAGAACACATTCTTATTTACATGGACAGCCTAGTCCTTCCTTCCCATTGTGGAACTGAACCTCTGTCTCCCGCGTGTCTGAAGGCTATCAAATGTTTCTCAATGATGCCTTTTGGTGTTCAAACTAGCACTAACTAGCATTAATGGTACCAGTGGTTCACACTTAAATAACATGCCATAGAATTCAGCGGCACCATGCAAGCTGCACTGCAGTACGCTACAACTTTTAATGGACGAACCACAGTATGTCAAGAGAGAAGGTATTGGCCCAGCGTTGAAACTCAGAATACTACACATTGAGGAAATTGAAAGAACCTCTGTCAACATCCACAAGTCTGGGACAGTAATGGTGCAGGGCATCCTCATGCAGTTTCAGAAGGACTTTTACAGATCAAAGAGAGAGCACAGCAGATAAAGCTCTCTGGGATGACTCCTCCATCCCGAGTGAGTCTGATCACATCTCTTCAAACTGTCCTGCAGACGAGGATAGTCACCCCCCTAGCACCGAACACACCCAGGTCCCACAACTGCACTGCTCCTCCATCATTGAGAGGGATAAATTCACAGAAATGGAGAGAAACATGGTGGAGCTCAGAGAGCTAGTCCACACAATACAGACAGAACAAACCCACAAAACAGACCAGCACAACAACACCCCCCCCCCCAACAAAACCCAGAGGGCAGATGGTGGAGATGGACGGCTGTCTGTCTGAGAGAGCTGGCTGCTCTACGGACTGAGGTGAGAGAACTTAAAGAGGCACAAATGACAGTGAATGAAGAGGTGTGAAAGCTAAGGTGTGACAGAGAGCAGGACACTCCCTGAGAGAAGCCAGCAGAACAGGCCACTTCAGATCCGGACCACAACCTCAACACCACAAATGACCTGAGGGCCCAGCAGGAAAGGGTGGCCACAATACCCAACTGTGTTATTGAAAAAGCTTCTTCCTCTTTCCCCAACGCACAAGTGGTTATATCCACCCTGCTACCACAAAAAGACTATCACCTTGCCACCATACAGTGGTTGAATGAAAGCATTTCGTTAGACCATGCCTCAAAACCTAATGTCTACCTGAACCACCACTCCACCCTGGACTTGAACAGCCTTTACGACCAGGTCCACTTCTACAAGGCAGCAATCACAACTTTTGCCAGGACCCTGAAGGACGTCACCTTCAACCGTAGTCCCAGCACCTCACACAGGAGCAACAGAGCAACGGACACCCCGCCCAGACCAGCGAGACACCCTCCCAGACTGGCAAGACCCTCTCCTGAAGGACCTGCACTGAGAGAACCCACGCCAAGAGGACCTACACCCAGACCACAGCATCACCAGCCACATACCAACCAGCTAAGACCACCCCAAGCAAACCCTGGCCACACTCTATATAGACCCCCCCAAAATTAGATCTATGCACTTTCTGCCCACCCCATGCCCCTGCCCTTGCAGCAAGGACCTCAACATGACAGCAGGACATATGCCCAGGCCGTGAGCAGAGAAACAGGCCCAACCCCCACTATTCCACTCTCCCAAGCCCCATCCATCGACCTAATATCCTAAGGTGACAGAGATGGTCACCTCGCTTCAGGTCCTTAGGAAACTCTGCAGTTATTTGTTTTTTTATGGATTATTTTATGGATTATTTCCTACATTATTAGCCCAGGAAATCTCAAGTGTTATTACATACAGCTGTGAAGAACTATTGGATATAAAAGCGATGACTTCTTACCAACATTACAACCAGGAATACGACTTTCCCGAAACAGATCTTTTGTTCGAACCTCCACCCTGGACATGCGATCTTATCACAGAGGCCGATCCAAAACAACATGGTCGTCGCAGGAGAGGCAGACGGAGCGACCTACTGGTCAGACTCAGAAGGCGAGCACACCATCCACCACTCCCGATATTACTCGCCAATGTCCAATCTCTAGATGACAAGGTCAATGAAATTAGTGCAGGAGTTGCCTTCCAGAGAGACATCAGAGATTGTAACATTCTCTGTTTCACGGAAACATGGCTCACTCTGGACATGTTGTCAGAGTTGGTACAACCACCCGGTTTCTTCATGCATCGCACCGACAGAAACAAACAACTCTCTGGTAAGAAGAAGGGCGGGGGTGTATGCCTTATGATTAACGACTCATGGTGTAATCACAACAACATACAGGAACTTAAGTCCTTTTGTTCAACTGACCTAGAATTCCTTACAATCAAATGCCGAACGCATTATCTTCCAAGAGAATTCTCTTCGATTATAGTTACAGCCGTGTATATCCCCCCCAAGCAGATCCCTCGCCGGCCCTGAAAGAACTTCACTGGACTCTATGTAAACTGGAAACCATAAATCCTGATGCTGCATTTGTTGTAGCCGGGGATTTTAACAAAGCTAACCTGAGAATGAGACTTCCTAAATTCTATCAGCATATCGAATGTGCGACACGGGCTGCTAGCATTCTGGATCATTGCTACTCTAACATACTTTGTATGTACATTTTCTTTTTCATCCCTTCGCATTTGTGTGTGTAAGGTAGTTGTTGTGAATTGGTTACTTGTTAGATATTACTGCATTGTCGGAACTAGAAGCACAAGCATTTCGCTACACTCACGTTAACATCTGCTAACCATGTGTATGTGACCAATACAATTTGATTTGATTTGATAAGTGGTATCTATCAGATGCTCAACATGCTCTAGCCACACCTACTGTGATGGTCCGTGCCTAAACCACACAAAAACAACACTAGACACTATGGAACACAAAGCTTTTACATTCTGGAATATACAAGGTCTGAGGTCATCTGCCTTTGGCAAAGAGCAGATGACAGGAACTTCATCAAAGAAATTAGAAATAGAAACGTTGTCACTCTACAAAAACATGGTATAAAGGACCGGAGCGCCAAGTCTAGGACCAAAAGACTCCTCAACAACTTCTACCCGCAAGCCATTAGACTGCTGAACAATTCATAAACATCACCACCGGACAATTTACATTGACTCCCCCCCCCCCCCTGTACACTGATGCTACTCACTGTTTGTTTGTTGCACAGTCACTTCGCCCCCACCTACAGAACATGTACAGATTACCTCAACTAGCCTGTACCCCTGCACACTGACTTAGTATCGGTGCCCCCTGTATATAGTCTCCACACTGACTCGGTACCGGTACCCCCTGTCTATAGTCTCATTATTGTTATTCTTATTGTGTTACTTTTTATTATTAAATTTTATTTCAGCCTACTTGGTAAATATTTTCTTCTTCTTGAACTGCACTGTTGGTTAAGGGCTTGTAAGTAAGCATTTCACGGTAAAGTCTACACTTGTTGCATTCGGCGCATGTGTCAAATAAAGTTTGATTTGATTTTAAAGTAGTGTGGAAATCTACCAAAAAACAATTAAGCAACAACAAATTAAATCTATTCTAGACAATTTCCCAAGACAAAGTGTTTCATTGTAATAGTGAAGGTGTTAACTTGGTAGTAGAAAACCTAAACAACAGATTTGACCTCTCAGCTTCCCTATCAAATCTAAACATTTCAAGGAAAATCCTAACAAAATTAACAACAATGACAACATGGTTTGATGAAGAATGCAAAAACCTAAGAAGGAAATTGAGAAACCTATCCAACCAAAGACATAGAGACCCAGAAATCCTGAGTCTATGTCTTCACTATGGTGAATCACTAAAACAATACAGAAATACACTACAGAAAAAGAAGGAACAGCACATCAGAAATCAGCTCAATGTATTTGAAGAATCAATTTAATCTAACCACTTCTAAACAAACAACAACATGAAGAGTTATCTATCCGAAACGGAGATGTATGGATAAACCACTTTTCCAATCCTTTTGGATCTATGACAAAGAACAATCAGCAAAAACATATACATGATCAAATACAAATCTTAGAATCAGCTACTAAAGACTACCAGAACCCACTGGATTCTCCAATTACATTGAATGAACTACAGGACAACATACAAACCCTACAACCAAAAAGGCTTGTGGGGTTGGTGGTATCGTAAATTAAATGATGAAATATACGCACCACAAATTCCAATTGGCTATTCTTAAACCCTTTAATAACATCATCCTAAACTGGCATATTCTGGCATATTCCCCAGTATTTGGAACCAAGGACTGATCACCCCAATCCACACAAGTGGAGCAAATTTGATCTCAATAACTACTGTTGGATATGCGTCAACAGCAACCTTAGGAAAATCCTCTGCATTATCATTAACAGCAGACTCGAACATTTCCTCAGTGAAAACAATGTACTGAGGAAATGTCAAAGTAGCTTTTTACCAAATTACTGTACAACAGACCACGTATTCACCCTGCACACCCTAATTGACAAACAAACAAACCAATACAAAGAAAAAGTCTTCTCATGCTTTGTTTATTTCAAAAAAGCATTCGACTCAATTTGGCATGAGGGTCTGCTATACACATTGATGTAAAGTAGTGTTAGGGGAAAAGCATACAACATTATAAAATCCATATACAAAAACAACAAGTATGTGGTTAAAATTGGCATCAACACACACATTTCTTTCCACAGGGCTGGGGGTGAGACAGGGATGAAGCTTAAGCCCCAACCGCTTCAACAAATATATCAACAAATTGGCAAGGGCACTAGAATGGTCTGCAGCACTCGGCCTCACCCTACTAGAATTCGACACCGGCTCTAACACTCTTAGGATGCGGCAGGGCTTTCAAACCAATACAGGCTACAAAGGGTACAGCCGAGAGCTGCTCAGTGACACCAGCGCACCAGATGAGCTAAACTACTTCTATGCTCACTTCGAGGCAAATAACACCGAAACATGCATGAGAGCACCAGCTGTTCCAGAAGACTGTGTGATCACGCTCTCCGCAGCCGATGTGAGTAAGACCTTTAAACAGGTCAACATTCACAAGGCCAGAGGGTCAGACGGATTACGAAGACGTGTTCTGCGAGCATGCGCTGACTAACTGGCAAGTGTCTTCACTGACATTTTCAACCTCTCCCTTTCAGAGTCTGTAATACCAACATGTTTTAATTAAGGAGACCACCATAGTCCCTGTGCCCAAGAACACTAAGGTAACCTGCCTAAATTACTACCGACCCGTGGCGCTCACATCTGTAGCCATGATGAAGTGCTTTGAAAGGCTGGTCATGGCTCAAATCAAAATTGTTATCCCAGAAACCCTAGCCCCTATCCAATTTGCGTACCGCCCTAACAGATCCACATATAATGCAATCTCTATTGCACTCCACACTGCCCTTTCCCACCTGGACAAAAAAAACACCTCTGTGAGAATGCTATTCATTGACTACAGACATTTTTACATTTTAGCAGAAGCTCTTATCCAGAGCGACTTACAGTAGCGAATGCATACATTTCATTTCATGCATTTTTTTTTGTACTGGCCCCCCGTGGGAACCGAACCCACAACCCTGGCATTGCACACACCATGCTCTACCAACTGAGCCACAGGGAAGGCTGACATGTTCCAAGCACACCAAAACAGTCGTGAAGAGGGCACGACAAAGCCTGTTCCCTCTCAGAAGACTGAAAAATTTGACATGGGTCCTCAGATCCTCAAAAGGTTATACAGCTGCACCACCGAGAGCATCCTGACGGGTTTTATCACTGCCTGGTATGGCAGCTGCTCGGCATCAGATCGCAAAGCCTCTCCAGAGGGTAGTGTGTACGGCCCAGTACATCACAGGGGCCAAGCTGCACCACCCAGGACCTCCTATACAAGGCGGTGTCAGAGGAAGTCATAGACTGTAATAGAAGTCATTGACCACCCAAGTCATAGACTGTTCTCTCTGCTACCACACTGCAAGCGGTACCGGAGCGTAAAGGTCCAAGAGGCATCTAAACAGGTTCTAAGACTCCTGAACACCTAATAAAAATAATTACCTCAATTACCTCGACACCGGTGCCCCCGCACATTGACACATTGACTCTGAACCGGCACCCCATGTATTGTTTTTAACTATTGTTATTTACTGCTGCTACTTAATTATGTTTTTCTTATCTCTTACTTTTTTAGGGGGGGGGGTCTTAAAACTGCATTGTTAGTTTAGGGCTTTTAAGTAAGCATTTCACTGTAATGTCTACACCTGTTGTATTCAGCATTTCACTGTAAGGTCTACTACACCTGTTGTATTCAGCATTTCACTGTAAGTTTTACACCTGTTGCACTCAACATTTCACTGTAAGGTAACCTGTTGTATTTGGCGCATGTAACTTGATTTGATTTAGATCTTTCTGTCTTTCAATCAATCTGTCTTCCTCTGTTTCTGGTGTCACAGTGACTGAGCCATTTCAATCTCTCTGTCACTCTCTCTCTGTCACTCTGTGTCTCTGTCTCTGACTCTCTGTCTCTGACTCTCTGTCTCTGTCTCTCTGTCTCTCTGTCTGTGTCTCTCTGTCTCTGTCTCTCTATGTCTCTGTCTCTCTGTCTCTGTCTCTCTCTATGTCTCTCTGTCTGTCTTTCTCTGTCTGTCTCTCTCTCCTTCACTTCTCTCTCTGCCACTGAGGCACGCTTTTTGCTCAATAAGCTTCCCTCCATCTCTCTCTCCTATTTCATCTGTCAATTTTCCTTGTTCTCTCTACCTCCCTCTATCTGCCTCACTCTCTCCCTCTATCTCTCCCTTACTTTCCCTCACTCGCTATCTGCAATGGAGGCACGCTTTTTGCTCATCAAGCTTCCCTCCATCTCTCTCCTATTTCATCCCTCAATTGTCCTTGTTCTCTCTCTGTCTCCTGTCCACTCACTGCGGTGGAGGAACGCTCTCCACTCATTACATCTGTCTGCCTCTCTCCCCCTCTCCTCCTTTTCCTCCATCTATCTCCATCTATCTCCATCAGGACAGGGACAACTGCCACTTCACGCCCTTCACACCATGCATCTCCCTCTCAATTCAATTTCAATTTAAGGGGCTTTATTGGCATGAGCAGAGTCTGCTGAGCATCTGGTACATGCCATTGGCTTGGGCCAGTGTAAGAGTGGGGGTTGGGCCTGCTCATGGCTTCCCTCTCTCTCTCTTAATAATTCAATTCAATTCAATTTAAGTGCTTTATTGGCAAGGGAAGCATATGTTTATATTGCCAAAGCAAGTGACATAGATAATAAACAAAAGTGAAATAAACAGTAAAAATGTGCAGTAAACATTACACTTACAAAAGTTCCAAATTAACAAATACATTTCAAATGTTTTTGGGATAATGGTGTTGATGTGAGCCATGACCAGCCTTTCAAAGCATTTCATGGCTACAGACGTGAGTGCTAAGGGTCGGTTGTCATTTAGGCAGGTTATGTCACTGTTCTTGGGCACAGGTACTATGTTGGTCTGCTAGAAACATGTTGGTATTGCAGACTCAGACAGGGAGAGGTTGAAAATGTCAGTGATGACACTTGCCAGTTGGTCAGCGCATGCTCTGATTACACGTCCTGGTAATCCGTCTGGCCCAGCGGCCTTGTGAATGTTTTCCCATTTAAAGGTCTCACACTGTCAACCGGACCAGCTGATGCTCTCATGCATGTTTCAGTGTTACTTGCCTCGAAGCGAGATTAGAAGTGATTTAGCTCGTCTGGTAGGCTCGTGTCACTGGGCAGCTCTTGGCTGTGCTTCCCTTTGTAGTCTGTAATGGTTTGCAAGCCCTGCCACATCCAATGAGCGTCGGAGTCGGTATAGTATAATTCGATCTTAGTCCTGTATTGATGCTTTGCCTGTTTGATGGTTTGTCAGAGGGCATAGTGGGAATTCTTATAAGCTTCTGGGTTAGAGTCCCACTCCTTAAAAGCGGCAGCTCTGCCCTTTAGCTCAGTGCGAATGTTGCCTGTAATCCATGGCTTCTGGTTGGGGTATGTACGTACAGTCACTGTGGGGATGACGTCCTTGATGCACTTATTGATAAAGCCAGTGACTGATGTGGTGTACTCCTCAATGCCATTCGAAAAAATCCAGGAACATATTTCAGTCTGTGCTAGCAAAACAGTCCTGTAGTTTAGCATCTACTTCATCTGACCACTTTTTTTATAGACCGAGTCACTGGTGCTTTGTGCTTTAATTTTTGCTTGTAAACAGGAGTCAGTAGGATAGAATTATGGTCAGATTTGCCAAATGGAGGGCGAGGGAGAGGTTTGTATGCGTCTCTGTGTGTGGAGTAAAGGTGGTCCAGAGTTTTTTCCCCTCTGGTTGCACATTTAACATGCTGATAGAAATTCGGTAAAACGGATGTAAGTTTCCCTGCATTTAAGTCCCCGGCCATTAGGAGCGCTGCCTCTGGATGAGCGTTTTCCTGTTCGCTTATGGCGGAATACAGCTCGATTATAGATTTAGAGCCAACTTTGCTCTGTGGTGGTATGTAGACAGCTCCGAAAAACACAGACGAAAACTCTCTAGGTACATGGTGTGGTCTACAGCTTATCATGAGATACTCTACCTCAGCTGAGCAAAACTTTGAGACTTCCTTAGATATCGTGCACCAGCTGTTGTTTACATAAATGCATAGGCCCCCACCCTTCCCAGAGGCTGCTGTCCTGTCCTGCCGATAGTGTATAACCCACCAGCTGTATGTTCTTAATGTCGTCGTTCAGCCACGACTCGGTGAAACATAAGATATTACAGTTTTTAATGTCCCGTTGGTAGGATATACGTGCTTTCAGTTCGTCCCATTTATTTTCCAGCGATTGAACATTAGCTAGCAGAATGGAAGGTAAGGGCCTGATCCTCACAAGACACCCGGATCTTTTGCCTCGAAATCTCAGTTTCTTTCACCAGCGAATCAGGGGGATCAGGGCCTGGTCGGGTGTCTGAAGTATATCCCTCACGTCCGACTCATTGAAGAAGAAGAACTCCTCATCGTATTTGAGGTGAACGATCCCAGTTGTGATGTCCAGAAGCTATTTTTGGTCATAAGAGACTGTAGCAGCAACATTATGTACAAGACAAAGTTACAAACAATGTGAAAAAGCAAACAAAATAGCATGATTGGTTGAGAGCCGATAAGATGGCAACCCTACCCTCCGGCGCTATCACCTAGAGCTGAAGAAAAAAGAAAGAGAGATATACAGGAACACACACACACACACACACACACACACACACACACACACAAACAAAGTGTCTGTAAGTGCCTGCTTCTCCAGGGAAATAATATTGATATTGATATCGGTAGCAGAGATGATATTGGGAGGAAAGTGATGGGTGGTGTTGATATCTGTAGCAGAGAGGATATTGTTAGGAAAGTGATGGGTGGTGTTGATATCTGTAGCAGAGAGGATATTGGGAGGATAGTGATGGGCGTGTCATGGCTGTGGGTAACTGGTGAAAGGAGTCAGGCGCAGGAGAGCTGAGATGCGTGGACAAGGTATTTAATTCAAGAAAACACCAGTAAAAAAACACAATACTATGGTGCTGGAAAAATACCGGTACCACGAAATAAACGGGCGTAAATAACAAAACCCGGTAACAATATACCAGCCGTCAGAATACAGCCTTACAATAAAACAAACACGCACACAAACATGGGGGAAACCAGAGGGTTAAATAATGAACATGTAATGGGGGAATTGAAACCAGGTGTGTTAAAAACAAAGACAAAACAAAATGGAAAATGAAAAGTGGATCGGTGATGGCTAGAAGGCCGGTGACGTCGACCGCCGAAACGCCGCTCGAACAAGGAGAGGGACCGACTCCGGCGGAAGTTGTGACAGGGTGGTGTTGATGTCTGTAGCAGAGAGGATATTGGGAGGAAAGTGATGGATGGTATTGATGAACATAAGAGGGCAGTTATCACACCCCCCCACACATATACCAATCAACCCTTCATAGAGACACTGAGGCTGAGTCTCAAATACACTGGACCAGGGCGCACACTGGTTCTTCGCAGTTCAGAAAAAATGTATTTCCTCTCTTTTGAAAGGGCCGCAGCTCATTTAAATATTTTGAGGCGTGGTTGGTTCACAACTCTGCAACCGTGAGTGAGAGTGTCATTCCAGGTGATCTAATCTGTTGTGTTATTGCTGTCACATTGTTACGCTCGTCGCTAGAAATGGACCAAGTCGCAGCGCGCGTCCACATGATTTAATGAATGAAACTCACCAAAACAAATACAGACGCAAACGAAACGTAAAGCAATGGTGTGCTCACAGGCACTACACAAAAACAAGATCCCACAATCACAGGTGGGGAAAAAGGGCTGCCTAAGTACGATCCCCAATCTGAGATAACAAAAAACAGCTGCCTCTGATTGAGAACCATACTAGGCCAACAAAGAAATAGAAACCTAGATATGCCCACCCAAGTGGCACACCCTGACCTAACAAAATAGAGAATAATAAAGGCTCTCTAAGGTCAGGGCGTGACACATATGTTATAAGTCACTATGTCCAGTGATGGTGTCTTGTGACAGACTCATGTGTGGCTTTGTGTCAATTGATAATGGTTGACTAAGTCAGTAGTTTTCAGTTCTCTCCACAGGGATCCTCAGCCATTCCAAGAGCTAGCACACGTGATTCAACTCGTTAATGAACACAATAATAACAACTTTGGAATTTTAACATTATAACATTATAATAAGGGTATTAAACCAGCACAGAATATCCTGTATGGTTCTGAAAAGTACTTTTGAAGGTTCTTTATAGAAACATTCTCCGTAAAGTTTCTATATATAATATATTCTACTATGTATAAAGAACCCCAAAAGGACTCTTTTATGGTGCTATTTAGAACATTTTGTTAATGGTTCTTTATAGAACCTTATGAATGTAGTTCTTTATAGAACCGTAGGAAAGAGTTCTTTATAGCACCATACAGGTTAAATATAGAACCTTATGAATGTAGTTCTGTATAGAACCTTAGAAAAGGGTTCTTTATAGCACCATACGGGTTTAATATAGAACCTTATGAACGTAGTTCTTTATAGAACCTTAGAAAAGGGTTCTTTATAGCACCATACAGGTTTAATATAGAACCTTATGAATGTAGTTCTGTATAGAACCTTAGGAAAGGGTTCTTTATAGCACCATACGGGTTTAATATAGAAACTTATGAACATAGTTCTTTATAGAACCTTAGGAAAGGGTTCTTTATAGCACCACACAGGTTTAATATAGAACCTTATGAACGTAGTTCTTTATAGAACCTTAGAAAAGGGTTCTTTATAGCACCATACAGGTTTAATATAGAACCTTATGAATGTAGTTCTGTATAGAACCTTAGGAAAGGGTTCTTTATAGCACCATACAGGTTTAATATAGAACCTTATGAATGTAGTTCTGTATAGAACCTTAGGAAAGGGTTCTTTATAGCACCATACGGGTTTAATATTGTCATGTCCTGACCAGTAAAAGGGGGTGTTTGTTATTGTAGTTTGGTCAGGGCGTGGCAGGGGGTGTTTGTTTAGTGTGTTTCGGGGTTTAGAGCTTCCGGCAACAGTGCCCCGTCCAGTGCTTCCGGCGAAGTCCTACAGTCCGGAACCGACAGAGACGGCACACAGTCCGGAACCGACAGAGACGGCACACAGTCCGGAACCGACAGAGACGGCACACAGTCCGGAACCGACAGAGACGGCACACAGTCCGGAACCGGCGCAGCCAGAGTTGCCCTCCAGTCCGGAGCTCCCAGAGTCGCCCTCCAGCCCAAGGTCTCCAGCAACGTACCTCAGCCCGAGGTCTCCAGCGACGCGCCTTAGCCCAGAGACTTATGTAGGGGTAAATAGGCATGAGCTTTCAAGGGGGGTGGGCAAGCTAGTTTATGGACCTAAACCAGAGCCTGAGCCACCTCCATAGTAGGAGGATTGGGGGGGGGGGGTGTAACACAAGAACCGTCGGTGATGGTGGCCACCCTCCCTTCCCTCCCTTTAGTTTGCGATTATTTTTGTTTTGGGGCTTCTTTTTGTGTTTTTTTGTTTGAGGTGCATCCAGGGTCTGCACCTTTGGGGGGGGGTACTGTCACGTCCTGACCAGTAAAAGAGGGTGTTTGTTATTGTAGTTTGGTCAGGGCGTGGCAGGGGGTGTTTGTTATTGTAGTTTGGTCAGGGCGTGGCAGGGGGTGTTTGTTATTGTAGTTTGGTCAGGGCGTGGCAGGGGGTGTTTGTTTAGTGTGTTTCGTTTTTTGGGGGGAAATGTTCTATGTTAATATATTTCTATGTTCAGGGTTTTTGGTTTGGCTTTCAATTAGAAGCAGCTGATCTTCGTTGCTTCTAATTGGAGGTCATATTTAAGTAGGGGTTTTTGTCACTGTGTTTGTGGGTAGTTGTTTCCTGTTCCGTGTATAGCGTTTAGCTTTACAGGACTGTCTTCGTCGTTTATTTTGTATAAGTATTTTGTTTGTGTTTTTTCTTTCTAATAAGGAAGATGAGTATACACATTCCCGCTGCGTTTTGGTCTACTCAATATGACGAATGTTACAAATATTGAACCTTATGAATGTAGTTCTTTATAGAACCTTAGGAAAGGGTTCTTTATAGCACCATACAGGTTTAATATTGAACCTTATGAACGTAGTTCTTTATAGAACCTTAGGAAAGGGTTCTTTATAGCACCACACAGGTTTAATATAGAACCTTATGAATGTAGTTCTTTATAGAACCTTAGGAAAGGGTTCTTTATAGCACCACACAGGTTTAATATAGAACCTTATGAACGTAGTTCTGTATAGAACCTTAGGAAAGGGTTCTTTATAGCACCATACAGGTTTAATATAGAACCTTATGAATGTAGGTCTTTATAGAACCTTAGGAAAGGGTTCTTTATAGCACCATACGGGTTTAATATAGAACCTTATGAATGTAGTTCTTTATAGAGCCTTCAAAAAAAGGTTCCATTTAACACCAAAAAAGAGTTCCGTTATGGTCACAAGCCAAATAACCCTTATTGTGGCACCATAGAGGACAATTTTGTTTGTGTGTGTTGAGTGCCATTTAAGATGCTCTCATATGGAGACGGTTTTCACTCTTACATCAGCCTCTTTGAAGGATGAGTTCTGGATCCCTCGACATCCTGCATGGTGAATAATTACTTTAGAAAAGTACAAGTTGACAGATTGATGCTTTCACGATTTTGAAGTGCTCTCTCTCGTCCGCCACTAAGGAAAGATCAGGCAGCTTAAAGGGCTGTTTTCAGACACATTTAAAAGATTAAACAAGTTGGGGAATGCTGCGAAAGAACACAGACACATCATCAGGGAAACCGACAGTTTGATTGACAGTGGCATCGCGTAATCTAGATCAAGGGCTGTGATTGGTTTAAACCTTGAACTGTTATTATCCAACCTTGAGGCTTTTTAATTCCTTGGCCCCTGAGGCTCCAACTTTCCACCACTCCAAAGATGTCATGTTTGTAAATAGGATTTGTATGTGGAGGGAAGATGTCCCTCCTTGTTTCTGTTCAGACAACATCCTGGAGTCTGGTTTCATCTATAATTGATGGGAGGGGGGAAAAGCGAAGGAGAGAGAGAGGGGGGAGGGGTAGAGAGAGAGAGGGAGAGAGAGAGGGGGGAGAGAGAGCGAGAGAGAGAGAGAGGGGGGAGAGAGAAAAGGGCAACTATGAAGTTGCACTTTTAGTGTGACAATCCCTGACGAGGCAACATTGAGGTACGCGACACACACACACACACACACCTCCCCATAACAACACACACACCTCCCCATAACAACACACACACCTCCCTGTAACAACACAAACACCTCCCCATAACAACACACACACCTCCCCATAACAACACACACACCTCCCCATCACAACACAAACACCTCCCCATAACAACAAACACCTTCTCATAACAACACACACACCTCCCCATAACAACACACACACCTCCCTGTAACAACACAAACACCTCCCCATAACAACACACACACCTCCCCATAACAACACAAACACCTCCCCATAACAACACACACACCTCCCCATAACAACACACACACCTCCCCATCACAACACAAACACCTCCCTGTAACAACAAACACCTCCCCATAACAACACACACACCTCCCCATAACAACACAAACACCTCCCCTTAACAACACAAACACCTCCCCATAACAACACAAACACCTCCCCATCACAACACAAACACCTCCCCATAACAACAAACACCTCCCCATAACAACACACACACCTCCCCATAACAACACACACACCTCCCTGTAACAACACAAACACCTCCCCATAACAACACACACACCTCCCCATAACAACACACACACCTCCCCATAACAACACACACACCTCCACATAACAACAAACACCTCCCCATAACAACACACACACCTCCCCATAACAACACACACACCTCCCTGTAACAACACAAACACCTCCCATAACAACACACACACCTCCCCATAAAAACACACACACCTCCCCATCACAACACAAACACCTCCCCATAACAACAAACACCTCCCCATAACAACACACACACCTCCCCATAACAACACACACACCTCCCTGTAACAACACAAACACCTCCCCATAACAACACACACACCTCCCCATAACAACACAAACACCTCCCCATAACAACACACACACCTCCCCATAACAACACACACACCTCCCCATCACAACACAAACAGCTCCCTGTAACAACAAACACCTCCCCATAACAACACACACACCTCCCCATAACAACACAAACACCTCCCCTTAACAACACAAACACCTCCCCATAACAACACAAACACCTCCCATAACAACAAACACCTCCCCATAACAACACACACACCTCCCCATAACAACACACACACCTCCCTGTAACAACACAAACACCTCCCCATAACAACAAACACACCTCCCCATAACAACACACACACCTCCCCATAACAACACACACACCTCCCCATCACAACACAAACACCTCCCCATAACAACAAACACCTCCCCATAACAACACACACACCTCCCCATAACAACACACACACCTCCCTGTAACAACACAAACACCTCCCCATAACAACAAACACACCTCCCCATAACAACACACACACCTCCCCATCACAACACACACACCTCCCTGTAACAACACAAACACCTCCCCATAACAACACACACACCTCCCCATAACAACACACACACCTCCCCATCACAACACAAACACCTCCCCATAACAACAAACACCTTCTCATAACAACACACACACCTCCCCATAACAACACACACACCTCCCTGTAACAACACAAACACCTCCCCATAACAACACACACACCTCCCCATAACAACACAAACACCTCCCCATAACAACACACACACCTCCCCATAACAACACACACACCTCCCCATCACAACACAAACACCTCCCTGTAACAACAAACACCTCCCCATAACAACACACACACCTCCCCATAACAACACAAACACCTCCCCTTAACAACACAAACACCTCCCCATAACAACACAAACACCTCCCCATCACAACACAAACACCTCCCCATAACAACAAACACCTCCCCATAACAACACACACACCTCCCCATAACAACACACACACCTCCCTGTAACAACACAAACACCTCCCCATAACAACACACACACCTCCCCATAACAACACACACACCTCCCCATAACAACACACACACCTCCACATAACAACAAACACCTCCCCATAACAACACACACACCTCCCCATAACAACACACACACCTCCCTGTAACAACACAAACACCTCCCCATAACAACACACACACCTCCCCATAAAAACACACACACCTCCCCATCACAACACAAACACCTCCCCATAACAACAAACACCTCCCCATAACAACACACACACCTCCCCATAACAACACACACACCTCCCTGTAACAACACAAACACCTCCCCATAACAACACACACACCTCCCCATAACAACACAAACACCTCCCCATAACAACACACACACCTCCCCATAACAACACACACACCTCCCCATCACAACACAAACAGCTCCCTGTAACAACAAACACCTCCCCATAACAACACACACACCTCCCCATAACAACACAAACACCTCCCCTTAACAACACAAACACCTCCCCATAACAACACAAACACCTCCCATAACAACAAACACCTCCCCATAACAACACACACACCTCCCCATAACAACACACACACCTCCCTGTAACAACACAAACACCTCCCCATAACAACAAACACACCTCCCCATAACAACACACACACCTCCCCATAACAACACACACACCTCCCCATCACAACACAAACACCTCCCCATAACAACAAACACCTCCCCATAACAACACACACACCTCCCCATAACAACACACACACCTCCCTGTAACAACACAAACACCTCCCCATAACAACACACACACCTCCCCATAACAACACAAACACCTCCCATAACAACACACACACCTCCCCATAACAACACACACACCTCCCCATCACAACACAAACACCTCCCTGTAACAACAAACACCTCCCCATAACAACACACACACCTCCCCATAACAACACAAACACCTCCCCTTAACAACACAAACACCTCCCCATAACAACACAAACACCTCCCCATAACAACAAACACCTCCCCATAACAACACACACACCTCCCCATAACAACACACACACCTCCCTGTAACAACACAAACACCTCCCCATAACAACAAACACACCTCCCCATAACAACACACACACCTCCCCATCACAACACAAACACCTCCCCATAACAACAAACACCTCCCCATAACAACACACACACCTCCCCATAACAACACACACACCTCCCTGTAACAACACAAACACCTCCCCATAACAACACACACACCTCCCCATAACAACACAAACACCTCCCCATAACAACACACACACCTCCCCATAACAACACACACACCTCCCCATCACAACACAAACACCTCCCTGTAACAACAAACACCTCCCCATAACAACACAAACACCTCCCCATAACAACACAAACACCTCCCCTTAACAACACAAACACCTCCCCATAACAACACAAACACCTCCCCATAACAACACAAACACCTCCCCATAACAACACAAACACCTCCCCCATAACAACACAAGCACCTCCCCATAACAACACAAACACCTCCCCGTAACAACACACACACCTCCCCATAACAACACACACACACACCTCCCCATAACAACACACACACCTCCCCATAACAACACATACACCTCCCCATAACAACACACACACCTCCCCATAACAACACAAACACCTCCCCATAACAACACAAACACCTCCCCGTAACAACACAAACACCTCCCCGTAACAACACACACACCTCCCCATAAGAACACAAGCACCTCCCTTTAACAACACACACACCTCCCCGTAACAACACAAACACCTCCCTGTAACAACACAAACACCTCCCTGTAACAACACAAACACCTCCCTGTAACAACACAAACACCTCCCTGTAACAACACAAACACCTCCCCTTAACAACACAAACACCTCCCCGTAACAACACAAACACCTCCCCGTAACAACACAAACACCTCCCCATAACAACACAAACACCTCCCCATAACAACACAAACACCTCCCCGTAACAACACAAACACCTCCCCATAACAACACAAATACCTCCCCGTAACAACACAAACACCTCCCCGTAACAACACAAACACCTCCCCATAACAACACAAACACCTCCCCATAACAACAAACACCTCCCCATAACAACACACACACCTCCCCATAACAACACACACACCTCCCTGTAACAACACAAACACCTCCCCATAAAAACACACACACCTCCCCATAACAACACACACACCTCCCCATCACAACACAAACACCTCCCTGTAACAACAAACACCTCCCCATAACAACACACACACCTCCCCATAACAACACTAACACCTCCCCTTAACAACACAAACACCTCCCCATAACAACACAAACACCTCCCCATAACAACAAACACCTCCCCATAACAACACACACACCTCCCCATAACAACACACACACCTCCCTGTAACAACACAAACACCTCCCCATAACAACACACACACCTCCCCATAACAACACACACACCTCCCCATCACAACACAAACACACCTCCCCATAACAACAAACACCTCCCCATAACAACACACACACCTCCCCATAACAACACACACACCTCCCTGTAACAACACAAACACCTCCCCATAACAACACACACACCTCCCCATAACAACACAAACACCTCCCCATAACAACACACACACCTCCCCATAACAACACACACACCTCCCCATCACAACACAAACACCTCCCTGTAACAACAAACACCTCCCCATAACAACACAAACACCTCCCCATAACAACACAAACACCTCCCCTTAACAACACAAACACCTCCCCATAACAACACAAACACCTCACCATAACAACACAAACACCTCCCCATAACAACACAAACACCTCCCCATAACAACACAAGCACCTCCCCGTAACAACACACACACCTCCCCATAACAACACACACACACACCTCCCCATAACAACACACACACCTCCCCATAACAACACACACACCTCCCCATAACAACACACACACCTCCCCATAACAACACAAACACCTCCCCATAACAACACAAACACCTCCCCGTAACAACACAAACACCTCCCCGTAACAACACACACACCTCCCCATAACAACACAAACACCTCCCCATAACAACACACACACCTCCCCGTAACAACACAAACACCTCCCTGTAACAACACAAACACCTCCCTGTAACAACACAAACACCTCCCTGTAACAACACAAGCACCTCCCCTTAACAACACAAACACCTCCCCGTAACAACACAAACACCTCCCCATAACAACACAAACACCTCCCCATAACAACACAAACACCTCCCCATAACAACACAAACACCTCCCCGTAACAACACAAACACCTCCCCATAACAACACAAACACCTCCCCGTAACAACACAAACACCTCCCCGTAACAACACAAACACCTCCCCATAACAACACAAACACCTCCCCGTAACAACACAAACACCTCCCCATAACAACACAAACACCTCCCCATAACAACACAAACACCTCCCTGTAACAACAACACATAGTAATACGTAAAGCAGTACAGCGCAAAAACACAAAGACACAAAGACACAAAGACACAAAAACACAAAGACACAAAGACACAAAAACACAAAGACAAAAAGACTTAAAGACTTAAAGGCTTAAAGGCAGACGTAAAGTCAAAGACATAAAGACAAAGTCAGACATAAAGGCATAAAGTCAGACATAAAGGCATAAAGTCAGACATAAAGGCATAAAGTCAGACATAAAGGCATGAAGTCAGACATAAAGGCATGAAGTCAGACATAAAGGCATGAAGTCAGACATAAAGGCATAAAGTCAGACATAAAGGCATGAAGTCAGACATAAAGGCATAAAGTCAGACATAAAGGCATAAAGTCAGACATAAAGGCATAATGGCTAAAAGACATAAAAACATTAAAGACAAAGACATAAAGGCATGCAGACATGAAGGCCTGAAGACATATATACATTTGAATTTGAATTGTATTTATTTTATTTAACCTTTATTTAAACAGGGAGATTAAAAATATATTTTTGAAAGAGAGCCCTGTATGCATAAAAAAACAGAATAATAAAAAACATAAATATATGTGTATAAAACAATATACCTCAGCACACAATAAATCAAAATAAACAAATTCAATAAAAGCAATCACATTCAACTACATAGAGGTACTACATCAATAACATGAAGGCATGAAGAAAAAGACATGAAGACATGAAGGAAGACATGAAGGTATAAAGACATGAAGGAAGACATGAAGACATGAAGGCATGAAGACATTGAGACATAAAGACATGAAGGTATGAAGACATTGAGACATAAAGACATGAAGGTATAAAGACATGAAGGTATAAAGACAAAGACATGAAGGAAGACATGAAGACATAACGGCATGAAGACATAACAAAGGCATAGACATTAAGCCAGGTGATAATTGTTCATAATGTATGCATGATGACTCACAAAAAAAAAGCATGTGGAAAAAAAGAGTCCTCTTTCCTCTTCAGGAAGCAGAGTAATTCAGATGATAAGGCTGTTTTCATGTCTTCCACAGCTGTTTGTGTGGTGGTAATGGGGAAGAAGCACCTGCTAGACATTAAGAACTCCATCAATCGGTCTGCACTGTCTACCCCTCAGCCCCTCCAGACGTTTAGACTATTCCCCGTGATGGTGATGGAAGTAACTCATTATAAAACAGTATAAAAAGTCAGAAGAAAATTCCTTTGGATGGAAGGAATCCCTGAACAATAAATGTGTGTGTGTGTGTGTGTGTGTGTGTGTGTGTGTGTGTGTGTGTGTGTGTGTGTGTGTGTGTGTGTGTGTGTGTGTGTGTGTGTGTGTGTGTGTGTGTGTGTGTGTGTGTGTGTGTATATTGCGTGCATCCATGCATGCGTGGGTGAACTATACTTTATTCTCCGTAACTACATTCAGGCTGAAATATTTATCTGCGAATCTATGTGGCTGTTTCCTAGCTGAGTTAAGATAATGGAGGGAGAGATCTCGAGTAGGCCTATTTGATGAGTCTGGAAAGATATTTCAACATTCTATGCAGACTTGGTACAATACCTGAATGAATTCTGGGAGCAAAGGGCATAGAGAAAGACAAGGTTGGGGGAGAGAGTAAAAATAGACAGAGAGAAGAATGAGAAGGAAGACAAGGGCGGAGTTGAACCATCAGTACTGTCTCTGCAAACTGCAAAAGTGGGTCCGAGGGGGAGAAAAATGGGTCTTAGGGAGAGAAAAGTGGGTCTTAGGGAGAGAAAAGTGGGTCCTAGGGAGAGAAAAGTGGGTCTTAGGGAGAGAAAAGTGGGTCCTAGGGAGAGAAAAGTGGGTCCTAGGGAGAGAAAAGTGGGTCCTAGAGAGAAAAGTGGGTCCTAGGGAGAAAAGTGGGTCCTAGAGAGAGAAAAGTGGGTCCTAGGGAGAGAAAAGTGGGTCCTAGGGAGAGAAAAGTGGGTCCTAGGGAGAAAAGTGGGTCCTAGGGAGAGAAAAGTGGTTCCTAGGGAGAGAAAAGTGGGTCCTAGGGAGAGAAAAGTGGGTCCTAGGGAGAAAAGTGGGTCCTAGGGAGAGAAAAGTGGTTCCTAGGGAGAGAAAAGTGGGTCCTAGGGAGAGAAAAGTGGGTCCTAGGGAGAAAAGTGGGTCCTAGAGAGAGAAAAGTGGGTCCTAGAGAGAAAAGTGGGTCCTATGGAGAGAAAAGTGGGTCCTAGGGAGAAAAGTGGGTCCTGTGGAGAGAAAGGTGTAAAGTGAAGTACAGATACCCCCCCAAAAGTACTTTAGTACTTTAAAGTAATTTTACTTAAGCATTTTACACCACTGGAGAAACGTTCATTTAATTTTATTTAACATTTAACTAGGCAAGTCAGAACAAATTCTTATTTACAATGAAAACCTACCAGAATGCAAAAGGCCTCGGGATGGGGGCTGGGATTAAAAATGCAAATATTGGACAAAACACACATCACGACAAGAGAGACCTAACACAGCATGGTAACAACACAACGGGACAACAACATGGTGGCAACACAACATGGCAGCAGCACAACATGATAGAAGCACAAAACATGGTACAAACATTACTGGGCACAGACAACAGCACAAATGGCAAGAAGGTAGAGACAACAATACATCACGTGTAGCAGACACAACTGTCAGTAAGAGTGTCCATGATTTGAGTCTTTGAATGAAGAGATTGAGATTAAACTGTCCAGTTTGAGTGTTTGTTGCAGTTAGTTCCAGTCGTGAGCTGCAGAGAACTGAAAAGACGAGCGACCCAGGGATGTGGGTGCTTTGGGGACATTTAACAGAATGTGACTGGCAGAATGGATGTTGTATGTGCAGGATGATGGCTGCAGTAGATATCTCAGATAGGGGGGAGTGAGGCCTAAGAGGGTTTTATAAATAAGCATAAACCATAAGGTGTACAGAGATCAACAGTTTACAGAGGAGTATAGAGTGCAGTGATGTGTCCTATACGGAGCATTGGTGGCAAATCTGATGGCCAAATGGTAAAGTGAGTCCTTGGAAGAGAAATGGAGAAAAAAATAGGTCCTAGGGAGGGAAAAGTGCAGGAGAACAAAATACAGAGCTAGGGAGTTACATCTCCCTCAACCTCATACTGTCTACCTCAACCCCATACTGTCTACCTCAACCCCATACTGTCTACATGTCTACCTCAACCCCATCCTGTCTACATGTCGACCTCAACTCCATCCTGTCTACATGTCTACCTCAACCCCATTCTGCCTACCTCAACCCCATCCTGTCTACATGTCTACCTCAACCCCATCCTGTCTACATGTCTAACTCAACCGAATACTGTATACCTCAACCCCATCCTGTCTACACGTCTACCTCAACCCCATCCTGTCTACACATCTACCTCAACACCATCCTGTCTAAATGTCTACCTCAACCCCATCCTGTCTACATGTCTACCTCAACCCCATCCTGTCTACATGTCTACCTCAACCCCATCCTGTCTACATGTCTACCTCAACCCCATCCTGTCTACATGTCTACCTCAACCCCATCCTGTCTACATGTCTACCTCAACCCCATCCTGTCTACATGTCTATCTCAACCCCATACTGCCTACATGTCTACCTCATCTCCATTCTGCCTACATGTCTACCTCAACCCCATCCTGTCTACATGTCTACCTCAACCCCATCCTGTCTACATGTCTTCCTCAACCCCATCCTGTCTACATGTCTACCTCAACCCCATCCTGTCTACATGTCTTCCTCAACCCTATCCTGTCTACATGTCTACCTCAACCCCATCCTGTCTACATGTCTACCTCAACCCCATCCTGTCTACATGTCTACCTCAACCCCATACTGTCTACATGTCTACCTCAACCCCATCCTGTCTACATGTCTACCTCAACCCCATACTGTCTACATGTCTTCCTCAACCCCATCCTGTCTACATGTCTACCTCAACCCCATACTGTCTACATGTCTACCTCAACCCCATCCTGTCTACATGTCTACCTCAACCCCATACTGTCTTGTTGTGTGGAATATAATATGCTTACTCAACTCACACTGCCTTAATAACTGTAGAGGAGATTAAATTAAAAGCAGAAAAGAGTAAGAAAGAGGTCTACATGCGCCAGCCCCCTACCCTTTCCTACACTGTGCCGTTTTCTCTATGAAAAGGTCTACATGAAACGGTCCAACCCACACTGTGTAGAGTGATAGCAGATGTGTGTTAGCTTCCACCCCACACTGTGTAGCGTCTCAGAGAACACAATCAGTCAGCAGGGGGTTTAATTACCACAACAACAGCAGCTATAAATCAGCTCTTGCCCCATTGCTACGGCAACACGCCTCTGTAATACAGGGACAGGCAACTAGATTAATTTGGGGGCCGGAAAATAATTACAATATTTTGTTCGCTACAAATTGACCACAGCTAAGCCCAAAAAGAGATTGTATTTGAAAATAACAATAATTTCACGCCATTATACTGAGACACCATCACATATGTCTTGGGATACTTGGGAACAGATTTCCTAAATTAAAAACATTTTTGCTGAATTCCTGGTGATTTAACAGTCTTTTGTGACCAAAAACTAGAAACTTTTGTGGGGCAGAATTTTATTTTTGCCTATTGTTACAGCTCATATAAGTAAATCAGTCAGCTGAAATAAAATCACTAGGCCCTAACCTATGGTTTTCACATGACTGGGAATACAGATATGGATCTGTTGGTCAGAGACACCTTAAAAAAAAGGGAGAGGCATGGATCAGTAAACCAGTCAGTATCTGGTGTGACCGCCATTTGCCTCATGCAGCGCAACACATCTCCAGTTGATCAGGCTGTTGATTGAGGCCTGTGGAATGTTGTCCTACTCCTCTTCAATGGCTGTGCGAAGATGCTGGATATTGGCTGGAACTGGAACACGATGTCTTACATGTCGATCCAGAGCATCCCAAACAGGCTCAATAGGTGGCATGTCTGGTGAGCATGCAGGCCATGGAAGAACTGGGACATTTTCAGCTTCCAATAATTGTGTACAGAGCCTTGTGATGTGGGGCCGTGCGATATCATGCTGAAACAGGTGATGGTGGCGGATGAGTGGCACGATAATGGGCCTCAGGATCTCGTCACGGTGTCTCTGTGCATCCAAATTGCCATTGATAAAATGCAGTTATGTTCGTGGGTCCATTGCTTATGCCTGACAATACCAAATCCCCACTGTCACCATGGGGCATTCTGTTGACAAGGTTTTACATTTGAGTAATTTAGCAGATGCTCTTACCCAGAGTGACTTACAGTTAGTGCATTCATCTTAAGGTGGGACAACCACATATCACAGTCATAGTAAGTACACTTTTCCTCAATAAAGTATTTTTTTGCAAAGTCAGAGCTAAAAAGGGAGCCCACAACATTGACATCAGCAAACCCCTCACCCACATGATGCCATACACATTGTCTGTCATCTGCCCGGCACAGTTGAAAACGGTATTCCTCCGTGAAGGGTACACTTCTCCAGCATGCCGAGTGGTTATTGAAGTTGAGCATTTGCCCACTGAAGTAGATTAAAACACGGAACTGCAGGTTTTTTGTAACATCATCTTTGAAATGCAAGAGAAAGGCCATAATGTATTATTCCAGCCAAGGGGCAATTTAGATATTGGCCAGTAGATGGCAGCAGTGTATGTGCAAAGTTTTAGTCTGATCCAATGAACCATTGCACTTCTGGTCAAAATGTTGTATCAAGACTGCCCAAATGTGGCTAATTTGTTTATTATTAACTTTTCATGTTCAAAACTATGCACTCTCCTCATTTCACTGTAATAGCTACTGTACACTGGACAGTGCAGTTAGATGAACAAGAATTTAAACTTTCTGCCAATATCAGATAAGTCTATGTCCTGGGAAATGTTCTTGTTACTTACAATGTAAGGCTAATCGCATTAGCCTACGTTAGCTCAACCGTCCCGCAGGGGACCCACCAATCCTGATAGAAAGTGCTGAAGAGCACAGAGAGGGCAGCAGCAAAACACAGACCACTCTCCCCTCGATCGATATCATCCATTTTGAGGAACTCAATAGAGTATTCTCCTGAAATACACACAAATAAAGGTGATAATGTATACTTACTAGACATCTCTAGATAGGTACCACAATACTATATATTTCTGTTCCACCTTAAATCAAATAAACGTTTTACCAAGCATGATCAGCCTTGGTTTGTCTGGCAAAGGAATTTGTGCCTCGACATCAACCCAAGTTGCAGTGACCTAAAAATCACAAAACATACATATAAAAAATATTCAAATCATGTGTAATAGTACACTATAAACACCATTAATCATATCAACTTTAAAAGTATAAAAACACTATTCCTTACATCTGCCAAGAGGAACAGAGAGTTGTCCTTCTCTTTGAAGTGGGTCATCAACAAAAGAATGGCAGCAGTTGCACTTTGATCGTCGTTGCCTTTTATGTAACCGTCGATTTAATTTAGCAGGCACTGGATCTCTCTCCTCAACTTGGTCTTTTGGCATTTAAAAAAGTTCACAATTCTGTTACCCTTGTTCAGGAGAGCTTGAGTCAGGTGACTGTCAATCACGAGTATTGAAGTGGTCGCAGAGCCATAACTTGGTGAAAAGGAAAGGCCATTGTTCCTAGAAGGACACTGATGGAGGAGGTCAAGTGTCCTATCCATTGTTACAGATCCTGTCCATTCTTCATTTTCTTTAAAAAATACAAAGAAAAAAATCTGTTAGGCTATGCACTGCACTCCATACCAGCACAAGAGGACCAATAAAAAATGTACATTAACATTTGTACTTTTATGTATTTTTGTAATTTCCGTCCCTTTTATTGCATATGCCTCGCTCCCTCATACAATAAACAATTTACTTTGATGGCTGTCCCCATAGGAGAACCATTTTTGGTTCCAGGTAAAAACCTTTTGGGTCCCATGTAGAACCCTCTGTGGAAAGGGTTCTACATGGAACCCAGAAGAGTTCTATCTGGAACCAAAAGGGTTCTACACGGAACCCATAAGAGTTCTATCCGGAACCAAAAGGGTTCTACATGTACCTGGAATCAAAAAGGGATCTTCAAAGGGTTCTCTTATGGGGACAGCCAAATAACCATTTTAGGTTCTAGATAGCACCTTTTTTCTTAACAATGACATAAATACATAACATACTGTACATTTATCAATGAAGATCTCACCTCTTTGGTTGAAGGACTGAAGCAATTCCCAGCGCTATATTGGCGTCAAATGGTATTTTATGTCCCCCGGCTGAACATATTCAAGGTCGTTAATATTCTCCACTCCAACATTTGCCCTCAGATGCTCCGACAAAGATCTGACCATCTCGGTCTCCAACTTGGGCAATTGGTGTTTAATTGCATCTTGAAGACCCCCCATGCCTACACTGGTTGAAGGAGAGCACACTGAGTGATGCAGGGAAACAACAGAGAAACCTGACACTTTATAAACTGGTAGTGGGTAATAATTACTCCGTCTATCTTTATTAACACATAATTAATCAGAGAATCTGGTATGAAATAAAACCCAGAGATCGACCAGTGATGCAGACTGATACACCCCAACAATTAAATGAACCTGTGATTCTGTGACCAGAATCAGTGAGATCTTTCCAAATGTGTATCCGTTATCATTTTCTCCCATTACAACATCAAGGCCTTTAGTGTATGTTGTTACTTTGTATGCAACTTTAGACACTTCTGCAGTGCTTTGCTTTGTGAAACCTTTTGACTGTCCAGCTCCCTGAATGGCGTTGTTATATAACTGCTACATGGAAACAATTGGCCACTGCGTAAAGGAGTAAAGGAGTAACTGGTGCCTCTCAGATACGTTTTCTGGCACACTCCTTGAAGTAGGACTGCTTGCTCTCAAGCCTCGTTGTCCACAAACAAATGAGTCGCCCAAATTGCAGGATGAGGTAGGGGTAGTGTAATCAGTAGTGATGCTTTGCAAGCAAAACTGTAGTTCGCCATGTTTTTTTTTTTTTTGCATGAGTAATGTATGCTTTAATATTTAGGAAACATAAATTGCAGGATTTACACCTGTACATTCCCAATACAGCTACTTCCAGCTACCAGCCAGCATGCAATATGAAAATTACACTACCCCTCAGCCACCAAATTGCATGCACACACCAAAATCAAATCAAATCAAATGTATTTATATAGCCCTTCTTACATCAGCGGATATCTCAAAGTGCTGTACAGAAACCCAGCCTAAAACCCCAAACAGGAAGCAATGCAGGTGTAGAAGCACGGTGGCTAGGAAAAACTCCCTAGAAAGGCCAAAACCTAGGAAGAAACCTAGAGAGGAACCAGGCTATGAGGGGTGGCCAGTCCTCTTCTGGCTGTGCCGGGTGGAGATTATAACAGCACATGGCCTAGATGTTCAAATGTTCATAAATGACCAGCATGGTCAAATAATAATAATCATAGTAGTTGTCGAGGGTGCAACAAGTCAGTAACACAAGAGTAAGTGTCAGTTGGCTTTTTCATAGCCAATCTTTGAGAGTATCTCTACCGCTCCTGCTGTCTCTAGAGAGTTGAAAACAGCAGGTCTGGGACAGGTTGCACGTCCGGTGAACAGGTCAGGGTTCCATAGCTGCAGGCAGAACAGTTGGAACTGGAGCAGTAGCACGGCCAGGTGAACTGGGTACAGCAAGGAGTCATCAAGCCAGGTAGTCCTGAGGCATGGTCCTAGGGCTCAGGTCCTCCGAGAGACAGAAAGAAAGAAAGAGAGAAAGAGAGAATTAGAGAGAGCATATTTAAATTCACACAGGACACCGGAAAAGACAAGAGAAATACTCCAGATGTGACAGACTGACCCTAGCCCCCCGACACATAAACTACTGCAGCATAAATACTGGGGGCTGAGACAGGAGGGGTCAGGAGACACTGTGGCCCCATCCAATGAAACCCCCGGACAGGGCCAAACAGGTAGGATATAACCCCACCCACTTTGCCAAAGCACAGCCTCCACACCACCGGAGGGATATCCCCAACCACCAACATACCATCCCGGGACAAGGCCGAGTATAGCCCACAAAGATCTCCGCCACAGCACAGCCCAAGGGGGGAACCAACCCAGACAGGAAGACCACGTCAGTGACTCAACCCACTCAAGTGACGCACCCCTCCCAGGGACGGCATGGAAGAGCACCAGCAAGCCAGTGACTCAGCCCCCGTAATAGGGGTAGAGGCACAGAATCCCAGTGGAAAGAGGGGAAACCGGCCAGGCAGAGACAGCAAGGGCGGTTCGTTGCTCCAGCCTTTCTGTTCACCTTCACACCCCTGGGCCAGACTACACTTAATCATAGGACCTACTGAAGAGATATGTCTTCAGTAAAGACTTAAAGGTTGAGACTGAGTCTGCGTCTCTCACATGGGTAGCCAGACTATTCCATAAAAATGGAGCTCTATAGGAGAAAGCCCTGCCTCCAGCTGTTTGCTTAGAAATTCTAGGAACAATTAGGAGGCCCGCATCTTGTGACCGTAGCGTACGTGTAGGTATGTACGGCAGGACCAAATCGGAAAGATAGGTAGGAGCAAGCCCATGTAATGCTTTGTAGGTTAGCAGTAAAACCTTGAAATCAGCCCTTGCCTTAACAGGAAGCCAGTGTAGGGAGGCTAGCACTGGAGTAATATGATAAAATGTTTTGGTTCTAGTCAGGATTCTAGCAGCTGTATTTAGCACAAACTGAAGTTTATTTAGCGCTTTATCCGGGTAGCCGGAAAGTAGAGCATTGCAGTAGTCCAACCTAGAAGTAACAAATCCATGGATGCATTTTTCTGCGTCATTTTTGTACAGAAAGTTTCTGATTTTTGCAATGTTACGTAGATGGAAAAAAGCTGTCCTTGTAACAGTCTTGATATGTTCTTCAAAAGAGAGATCAGGGTCCAGAGTAACGCCGAGGTCCTTCACAGTTTTATTTGAGACGACTGTACAACCATCCAGATTAATTGTCAGATTCAACAGAAGATCTCTTTGTTTCTTGGGACCTAGAACAAGCATCTCTGTTTTGTCCGAGTTTAAGAGTAGAAAGTTTGCAGCCATCCACTTCCTTATGTCTGAGACACAGGCTTCTAGCGAGGGCAATTTTGGGGCTTCACCATGTTTCATTGAAATGTACAGCTGTGTGTCATCCGCACAGTAGTGAAATGTAACATGTTTTCGAATGATATCCCCAAGAGGTAAAATATATAGTGAAAACAATAGAGACAAACTGATATCTTTCCAACAGATAAGACCTAAACCAGGCCAGAACTTGTCCATGTAGACCAATTTGGGTTTCCAATCTCTCCAAAAGAATGTGGTGATCGATGGTATCAAAAGCAGCACTAAGATCTAGGAGCACGAGGACAGACACAGAGCCTTGGTCTGACATCATTAAAAGGTAATTTACCACCTTCACAAGTGCAGTCTCAGTGCTATGATGGGGTCTAAAACCAGACTGAAGCGTTTCCTATACATTGTTTTCTTCAGGAACGCAGTGAGTTGCTGCGCAACAACTTTTTCAAAATGTTTTGAGAGGAATGGAAGATCCGATATAGGCCGATAGTTTTTTATAATTTCTGGGTCAAGATTTGGCTTTTTCAAGAGAGGCTTTATTACTGCCACTTTTAATGAGTTTGGTACACATCCGGTGGATAGAGAGCCGTTTATTATGTTCAACATAATAAACGCCAAGCACAGAAAGCAGCTCTTTCAGTAGTTTAGTTGGAATAGGGTCCAGTATGCAGCTTGAAGGTTTAGAGGCCATGATTATTTTCATCATTGTGTCAAGAGATATAGTACTAAAACACTTTAGTGTCTCCCTTGATCCTAGGTCCTGGCAGGGTTGTAAAGACTCAGGACAACGGAGCTTTGGAGGAATACGCAGATTTAAAGAGGAGTCCGTCATTTGCTTTCTAATGATCATGATCTTTTCCTCAAAGAAGTTCATGAATTCATTACTGCTGAAGTGAGAGCCATCCTCTCTTGGGGAATGCTGCTTTTTAGTTAACTTTGCGACAGTATCAAAAATACATTTCGAATTGTTCTTATTTTCCTCAATTAAATTGGAAGAATAGGATGATCGAGCAGCAGTGAGGGCTCTTCAATACTGCACGGTACTGTCTTTCCAAGCTAGTCGGAAGACTTCCAGTTTGGTGTGGTGCCATTTCCGTTCCAATTTTCTGGAAGCTTGCTTCAGAGCTCGTGTATTTTCTGTATACCAGGGAGCTAGTTTCTTATGACAAATGTTTTTAGTTTTTAGGGGTGCAACTGCATCTAGGGTATTGCGCAAGGTTAAATTGAGTTCCTCGGTTAGGTGGTTAACTGATTTTTGTCCTCTGACGTCCTTGGGTAGGCAGAGGGAGTCTGGAAGGGCATCAAGGAATCTTTGGGATGCCTGAGAATTTATAGCACGACTTTTAATGCTTCTTGGTTGCGGTCTGAGCAGATTATTTGTTGCGATTGCGAACGTAATAAAATGGTGGTCCGATAGTCCAGGATTATGAGGAAAAACATTAAGATCCACAACATTTATCCCATGGGACAAAACTAGGTCCAGAGTATGACTGTGGCAGTGAGTAGGTCCAGAGACATGTTGGACAAAACCCACTGAGTCGATGATGGCTCCGAAAGCCTTTTGGAGTGGGTCTGTGGACTTTTCCATGTGAATATTAAAGTCACCAAAAATTTGAATATTATCTGCGATGACTACAAGGTCCGATAGGAATTCAGGGAACTCAGTGAGGAACGCTGCATATGGCCCAGGAGGCCTGTAAACAGTAGCTATAAAAAGTGATTGAAGTGGCTGCATAGATTTCATGACTAGAAGCTCAAAAGACGAAAACATTGTTGTTGTTTTTTTTGTTGGTAAATTTAAATTTGCTATCATAAATGTTAGCAACACCTCCGCCTTTGCGGGATGCGCGGGGGATATGGTCACTAGTGTAACCAGGGGGTGAGGCCTCATTTAACATAGTAAATTCATCAGGCTTAAGCCATGTTTCAGTCAGGCCAATCACATCAAGATTATGATCAGTGATTAGTTTATTGACTATAACTGCCTGTGAAGTGAGGGATCTAACATTAAGTAGTCCTATTTTGAGATGTGAGGTATCACAATCTCTTTCAATAATGGCAGGGATGGAGGAGGTCTTTATACTAGTGAGATTGATAAAGCGAACACCGCCATCTTTAATTTTGCCCAACCTAGGTCGAGGCACAGACAAGGTCTCAATGGGGATAGCTGAGCTGACTACACTGACTGTGCTAGTGGCAGACTCCACTAAGCTGGCAGGCTGGCTAACAGCCAGAGTTATCAAGCTATACATTACCATGCAACTCATGCCAACCACACAATCTAAAAAAGATTATAGACTACAAGGCTAAGTCTATGCCTGACGTTTCAGAAATCATTAATTTAACATTGCCTAATTAATGGTTGGATAAGGATCACTTCTGAAATATTAGCGAAATAAAAATTTGAGCAAAATTCAACTCACGACCATCACCCTGAATAACGCAGCAAGCTAACCACACAATCTGAAGAAAATGAAAATGAAAGATAACTTTAATATCCTACAGGGTAAAGTATCAGTCTGATGTTGCTGAAGTAATTAATTTAACAGAGTAATAAGGATAACAAAAGCATATGGGGAATATTCCACTACACTTTTGTTAAATCACACAAACCCCGAGTCTGAATAGAGCTAACATTAACCAGAAATATTTAAAGAAAGCTGTCCAATTGAGTTAAAGCTAACGTTAGCAAGCACCATTACCCTTTCATCTGAGAGCTTCCATTCCTCTCATTCCAACTACAAAATCACCCAAAAAGTATACATCCCAAAGCAAAATGTCAGTCCGTGCCTGCTGACAAACTAAGCAGCTAATCCAAAGAAACAAACTGTCACGCCTGTCAAAAGGAGAAGACCAAGGTGCAGCGTCTGTGTAGTTCCACATTTTATTTACTCTGTGAAACTATGCAATACATCAGATAACTGAAATGACAAAACAACAAATCATGACGCAGAGGAGAAACAGAGGAGAAACAAACACTACTCAAAAATAATTACCCACAAAACCCAGGTAGAAAAACCCCTACTAAAGTATGATATCCAATTAGAGACAACTAGGACCAGCTGCCTCTAATTGGAGATCATCCCAAACAAACCAGCATAGAAATACAAAAACTAGAACCTAAGAACATAGAAATAGAACACATAGAATAAACCCTCCTGTCACGCCCTGACCTACTCTACCATAGAAAATAACAGCTTACCATGGTCAGGACGTGACACTAACATATAGATTTCTGCACGTTGTTAATAATAAAATGATTTGCTCTTTAGCTACAATATCACTGATTAGTTTACCAGCAAGAAAGATCAACGCAACAGAACGACATGTCAACTTGGCTATACTGTTAGCTAACACAATCCAAACAAGCTAACATTAGCTAGCTAAACCGACTTTGACAGGGTCCTTTTTCAGGACCCTGTCTTTCAAAGACATTTCGTAAAAATCCAAATAACTTCACAGATCTTCATTGTAAAGGGTTTAAACACTGTTTTCCATGCTTGTTCAATGAACCATAAACAATTAATGAACATGCACCTGTGGAATGGTTGTTAAGACACTAACAGCTTACAGACGGTAGGCAATTAAGGTCACAGTAATTAAAACTTAGGACACTAAAGAGGCACTTCTACTGACTCTGAAAAACAACAAAATAAAAATGCCCAGGGTCCCTGCTCGTCTGCGTGAACGTGCCTTAGGCATACTGCAAGGAGGCATGAGGACTGCAGATGTGGCCAGGGCAATAAATTGCAATGTCCGTACTGTGAGATGCCTAAGAAAGTGCTACAGGGAGACAGGACAGACAGATGATTGTCCTCGCAGTGGCAGACCATGTGCAGCAACACCTGCACAAGATTGGCACATCCAAACATCACACCTGCGGGACAGGTACAGATGACAACAACAACTGCCCGACTTACACCAGGAACGCCCAATCCCTCCATCAGTGCTCAGACTGTCCGCAATAGGCTGAGAGAGGCTGGACTGAGGGCTTGTAGGCCTGTTGTAAGGCAGGTCCTCACCAGACATCACCGACAACAACGTCGCCTATGGGCACAAACCCACAGTCGTTGGACCAGACAGGCCTGGCAAAAAGTACTCTTTACTGACAAGTCACAGTTTTGTCTCACCAGGGGTGATGGTCGGATTCGCGTTTATCATTGAAGGAATGAGCGTTACACCGAGGCCTGTACTCTGGAGCGGGATTGATTTGGAGGTGGAGGGTCTGTCATGGTCTGGGGTGATGTGTCACAGCATCATCTGACTGAGCATGTTGTCATTGCAGGCAATCTCAACATGATGAGTTACAGGGAAGACATCCTCCTCCCTCATGTGGTACCCTTCCTGCAGGCTCATCCTGACATGACCCTCCAGCATGATAATGCCACCAGCCATACTGCTCGTTCTGTCCATGAATTCCTGCAACACAGGAATGTCAGTGTTCTACCATGGCCAGCGAAGAGCCCAGATCTCAATCCCATTGAGCACGTCTGGGACTTGTTGGATGTGAGGGTGAGGGCTAGGGCCATTCCCCACAGGAACTTGCAGGTGCCTTGGTGGAAGAGTGAGGTAACATCTCACAGCAAGAACTGGCAAATCTGGTGCAGTCCATGAGGAGGAGATGCACTGTAGTACTTAATGCAGCTGGTGGCCACACCAGATACTGACTGTTACTTTTGATTTTGACCCCCCCCCCTTTGTTCAGGGACACATTATTCCATTTCTGTTAGTCACATGTGTCACGTCCTGACCAGTATAAGGGTTATTTGTTATTGAAGTTTGGTCAGGACGTGGCAGAGGGTATTTTGTTTATGTGGTTCGGGGTGGTGTTTTATGTAGTATTGTGTTTGATTTATTATTTCCGGGTTTTTGGGGTTATATTCTAGGTTTGTATTTCTATGTGGTCTCTAGTCTTTTGTATTTCTTTGTCTAGTTTATTGGGGTTGGACTCTCAATTGGAGGCAGGTGTTTTCTAGTTGCCTCTGATTGAGAGTCCTATATATGGGTATGTGTTTGGTTAAGTGTTTGTGGGAGATTGTTTCTTGTTTTGCGTGTGTGAGCCTGACAAGACTGTTTTGTTGTTCGTGAGTTCTTCGTTTTTGTTATTTTGGTGTTCACGTTATTTTGAAATAAATACAAGATGAGCATCCACATTCTTGCTGCGTTTTGGTCCTCCATTCCCGACGACAACCGTTACAACATGTCTGTGGAACTTGTTCAGTTTATGTCTCAATTGTTGAATCTTGTTATGTTCATACAAATATTTACAAGTTAAGTTTGCTGAAAATTAACGCAGTTGACAGCAAGAGGACATTTTTTTTGGTTGTTGCTGAGTTTGGTTAGTAGCTTAGTTAAGAAAACCTGCAGTAGGTATATGGAAGTATATAGCATATGGAATTAGTACATACCTTGCAGCTGCTCAAAAGTATTTAGGCAACTTTTCCACGAAAATACAAATTAAAACATCTCGAGTAGAACAGAAATCTTATTTTTTCATGAGTCTTCCCTCACAGACCGTTTGGTGCATCGCATTTGTGGAAATCAAGTCTGTTCCCAGGGCTGGCCTGGTTGTAGATAGCTTCGAGTCGCGTCGGGGACATTGTTAGCATTTTAGCTTTCCCTAATCTTTCCCTAATTACCTGCTGCGTTAATTCTCGTAACCTGCTGAGAAAAGTGTGTGGCACTTTACTGCCAGCTGTAACCTGCTAAGAAAAGCAACTTTTGCTAGCCAAAACCGACAGACCTGCCCTGAGAACAGTCTTGGTTTCAACTATGAGATACAGCTCTCTTTCTCTCTCTCACACACACCACAGACCGTTTGGCGCCGCCAACTACAGCAGTGTTCGGGTACTTCCGTAACGAAATACAGTAAGTTAGAGTAATTTTTACAGGAGGCTTACAATTACAGTTAATTACAGTATTTTCCAGCATTTTATCCATAATGCAGTGCAATCTACAGCATTAATGCTGTAAAACACATTTAAGGTATTTTACTGTGCATTTTACAGTGTTTTACTGCTGAAAGTACAGAAAAGTCTTACAGTGTGGTCTTAGGTCATTGAGAAGTCATTGTCTGAACGAAGCCTTGAAATGTGTGGACAGGAGTCCAGGAGCCAAGGTGATTTGGATGGACTCCGTAATTCCTGTAGAGTATCTTCTGTTTACAGAAAGTGTCAAAGTTATGTATAAAAGTGATTCCAACAGAGCTACAGTAATATTTTAGCCAGTTGTGGATTGGCAATAGCCTGCTGAATCTTTCACAACCAACAATGGTACCAGACTTGAGTTATTTTATCCTTGACTAGATTAGAACATAGACACTATAGGTCAATATAACAACATGTTGTTTCTTAGCCCCGAATAGTTTTGCATCTAGTGTGTGTGTGTGTGTGTGTGTATGTGTGTGTGTGTGTGTGTGTGTGTGTGTGTGTGTGTGTGTGTGTGTGTGTGTGTGTGTGTGTGTGTGTGTGTGTGGAATCCCAGGAATGCTCGATAAGTCTATGTCCTGAGTGTTCCTTTGTGACAGACCTGCCTATGGGGAGAAGGAGAAGGCAAGGGAGGGGGAGAGAGAGCAAGACAGAGAGAGAGAGAGAGAGAGATGCTGAATTCTGCAAAAACATCTTACAACGTAAAACACCAAATATACAGTGCATTCGGGAAAGTATTCAGACCCCTTGACTTTTTCCACATTTTGTTACATTACAGCCTTATTCTAAAATGGATTACATCGTTTTTTTTTCACCTCATCAATCTACACAAAATACCCCATAATGACAGAGCAAACACAAGACTCTTCTTAGAGCTTGCCGCCCGGACAAACTGAGCAATTGGGGGAGAAGGGCCTTGGTCAGGGAGGTGACCAAGAACCCGATGGTCACTCTGACAGAGCTCCAGAGGTCCCTCTGTGGAGATGGGAGAACCTTCCAGAAGGACAACCATCTCTGCAGCACTCCACCAATCAGGCCTTTTGTGGTAGAGTGGCCAGACGGAAGCCACTTCTCAGTAAAAGGGACATGACAGCCCGCTTGGAATTTGTCAAAAGGCACCTAAAGGACTCTCAGACCACGAGAAACAAGATTCTCTAGGTTTGATGCAACCAATTATTGACCTCTTTGTTCCTGAAACCTGACACAAGAGTCAAACACAGACACCACACCTCATTGGTTGAATGTAATAAATGACAAGTTTTATTGTTGCACAAAATGTACAAAATAACAAGCAAATGGACAGCTCACCCTTAGTCCCACCCTTCCCGTCGTTTCATTCGCCAAGATGAGGTTGGGATTTTTTTATTTTATTTTTTTAAACCTATGACTCACTACAGCAAGTTCAATGGTCCAAGCCAAGCCATGGTATTTCTGAGAGAGACAACACATACCCAATTTCAGCTTCACTGAACAATTAAAAATGAATAAAAACACCTTTTTATGTACACATTTTTGTCAGAACTTTTACACCATGCCGTCTATATATTTATACAGAAAGTATAAGTAGGTCTTTAGAAATTTTGCCACATTTATTCAAAATAAACAACTGAACTATCACATTTTCATAAGTATTCAGACCCTTTACTCATTACTTTGTTGAAGCACCTTTGGCAGCGGTTACAGCCTCAAGTCTTCTTGGGTATGACGCTACAAGCTTGACACACCTGTATTTGGGGAGTTTCTCTCATTCTTCTCTGCAGATCTTTTCAAGGTATGTCAGATTAGACGTGGAGCATGGCTGGGGAGCGTCGCTGCACAGTTATTTTTAGGTCTCTCCAGAGATGTTAGATCGGGTTCAAGTCCAGGCTCTGGCTGACATTCAGAGATTTGTCCCAAAGCCACTCCTGAGTTGTCTTGGCTGAGTGCTTAGGGTCATTGTCCTGTTGGAAGGCGAACCTTTGCCCCTGTCTGAGGTCCTGAGCGCTCTGGAGCAGGTTTTCATCAAGGATCTCTCTGTACTTTTCTCCGTACATCTTTCCCTCATTCCTGACTAGTCTCCCAGTCCCTGCCACTGAAAAACCTCCCCACAGCATGATGCTGCCACCACCTTTCATAAAGGCATGACTGGTGTAGTGCTGCAGAGATGGTTGTCATTCTGGAAGGTTCTCCCATCTCCACATAGGAACTCTGGAGCTCTGTTAGAGTGATCATCAATTCTTGGTCACCTCCCTGACCAAGGCCCTTCTCCACTGATTACTCAGTCTGGCCGGATGGCCAGCTCTAGGAAGTGTCTTGGAGGTTCCAGAATTCTTCCATTTAAGAATGACGGAAGACTCCAGTTAAGTTGTAGAAACATCTCAAGGATGATCAATGTAATCAGGATGCACCTGAGCTCAATTTGGACTCTCATAGCAAAGGGTGTCAATACTTTCTTTTCATTATTTTGGCATACATTTCTAAAAACATGTTTATTCGCTTTGTCATTATGGGGTATTGTGTGTCGATCAATGAGGGGAAAAAATATGTAATCCATTTTAGAATAAGGCTGTAACGTAACAAAAATACAAGGGTTCTGAATACTTCCCGAATGCGCTGTATACAATGCAACATCTCAATCACTGCATGCAGAGCAATATTAGGACGATACCCGCTAATTGTCAAAATACAGAAAAGAGCCATTAAATTCTACAACCACCTAAAAGGAAACGATTCCCAAACCTTCCATAACAAAGCCATCACCTACAGAGAGATGAACCTGGAGAAGAGTCCCCTCAGCAAGCTGGTCCTGGGGCTCTGTTCACGAACACAAAAAGACCCCACAGAGGCCAAGGACAGCAACACAATTAGAACCAACAAAATGTCAAATAATTAGCCAAAAAAACAGAACAAACTAGAATGCTATCTGTCCCTAAACAGAGAGTACACAGTGGCACTATGGGGTATTGTCATTATGGGGTATTGTGTATAGGTTAATGAGGGGGAAAAATAATTTTATCCATTTTAGAATAAGGCTGTAATTTAACAATTTCTAAGGTGATGATTAATTCAAAACAACCATACACCCGAAAACAAAAACCTGAACTAAAATCATGATTGTGGCATTATACAATACATCCCCTATGTCATATTACACATGGCAGAAAAACAGAGACAAAAAAAATGATTTTAGACACTTCTGGTATTTGGTAGAATCCCCATTAGTCTAGTCTAATTTGTTAATTAATTAATTAGTCTACTCTTCCTGTGGTCCACATGAAATTTGACATAATACGTAGCACAGAACATTATTAGTATAATTACCAATAATCTAACCTAAACTATATTGAATTTTGTATTTAATTTTGAATAGCCTAGTAATGTGGCATTTATTTTATATTTTCGTCATTAAAAGGCTGACACATTACCTTTAGTTACAGAATATCTCACCACCATGCGCTTCCATCTCCTCCTCTCTTTCCTTCATTTATTTATCAAGCACACAGAGAGGGGCTGTCAACAGTTTAATGAAATAGGTTTTGTTATGAAAACATGTTACTATCTATATTCCTGAGCAGATTTCACTTGGTTTCCCAAATTAAGCACAGGGTAGCTGCAGGAACAGGGTTGGAGAGACCATGACATACAGAGTACTGGGTAACTACAGGAACAGGAACAGGGTTGGAGAGACCATGACATACAGAGTACTGGGTAACTACAGGAACAGGAACAGGGTTGGAGAGACCATGACATACAGAGTACTGGGTAACTACAGGAACAGGAACAGGGTTGGAGAGACCATGACATACAGAGTACTGGGTAACTACAGGAACAGGGTAGGAGAGACCATGACATACAGAGTACTGGGTAGCTACAGGAACAGGGTTAGAGAGACCATGACATACAGAGTACTGGGTAGCTACAGGAACAGGGTTGGAGAGACCATGACATACAGAGTACTGGGTAACTACAGGAACAGGGTTGGAGAGACCATGACATACAGAGTACTGGGTAGCTACAAGAACAGGAACAGGGTTGGAGAGACCATGACATACAGAGTACTGGGTAACTACAGGAACAGGGTGGGGGTGACCATGGCATACAAAGTACTGGGTAACTACAGGAACAGGAACAGGGTTGGAGAGACCATGACATACAGAGTACTGGGTAACTACAGGAACAGGAACAGGGTTGGAGAGACCATGACATACAGAGTACTGGGTAACTACAGGAACAGGGTAGGAGAGACCATGACATACAGAGTACTGGGTAACTACAGGAACAGGAACAGGGTTGGAGAGAACATGACATACAGAGTTTGGGAGGGAATATCACATGTTGCAATGAAAAATAACCGCAGTAGCCTACACACATGAGTGAAACTTACCGACGGGAAAGTGGCCTCTATTCACAACCGAAGTAGCCTACAAGTAGCCATTGAAAAACAGATCAGAGGGAAACGTGCCGCCTCCATTTGGCTATTGGAGTGCATACAGATAACATGTATTTTCCTCTTGTTCCTGTTTGTTCCTGCCCATTTAATAATGGGCCATTCTAAATCAAAACAAATTGTATGTATTAGTAAAGACTAGATTAAATTGATAATAGTCTGATGGGTGAATATATGATCACCTCAAATCAAATCAAACGTTATTTGTCACTTGCGGCAAATACAAGTGTAGACTTTACCAAGAAATGCTTACTTAAAAAAAAAAGGATTTCACCATTATTTAACCAGGTAAGCTAGTTAAGAACATGTTCTCATTTACAACTGCGACCTGGCCAAGATAAAGCAAAGCAGTGTGACACAAACAACAACACAGAGTTACACATGGAATAAACAAGCGTACATTCAATAACACAATAGAAAAAAAGAAAGTCTATGTACAGTGTGTGCAAATGGTGAGAAGGTAGGCAATAAATAGGCCATGGTAGCGAAGTAATTGCAATTTAGCAGATTAACTCTGGAGTGATAAATGAGCAGATGATGATGTGCAAGTAGAGATACTGGTGTGCAAAAGAGCAGAAAGTAAATAAAAACAGTATGGGGATGAGGTAGGTAGATTGGGTGGGCTATTTACAAATGGGCTATGTACAGCTGCAGCGATCGGTTAGCTGCTCAGATAGCTTATGTCTAAAGTTAGTGAGGGAAATATCAGTCTCCAGCTTCAGTGATTTTTGCAATTCATTCCAGTCACTGGCAGCAGAGAACTGGAAGGAAAGGCGGCCAAAGGAGGTGTTGGCTTTGGGGATGACCAGTGAGATGTACTTGTTATGAGCGCGTGCTACGGTTGGGTGTTGTTATCGTGACCATTGAGCTGAGATAAGGTGGAGCTTTACCTAGCATAGACTTATAGATGACCTGGAGCCAGTGGGTCTGGCGACGAATATGTAGCGAGGGCCAGTCGACTAGAGCATACAGGTCGCAGTGGTGGGTGGTATATGGGGCTTTGGTAACAAAACGGATGGCACTGTGATAGACTGCATCCAGTTTGCTGAGTAGAGTATTGGAAGCTATTTTGTAGATGACATCGCCGAAGTTGAGGATCGGTAGGATAGTCAGTTTTACTAGGGTAAGTTTGGCGGCGTGAGAGAAGGAGGCTTTGTTTAGAAATAGAAAGCCGATTCTAGATTTGATTTTGGATTGGAGATGTTTAATATGAGTCTGGAAGGAGAGTTTACAGTCTAGCCAGACACCTAGGTATTTGTAGTTGTCCACATATTCTAGGTCAGAACCGTGCAGTGTAGTGATGCTAGTCGGCCGGGCGGGTGCAGGCAGCGATCGGTTGAAAAGCATGCATTTGGTTTTACTAGCGTTTAAGAGCAGTTGGAGGCCACGGAAGGAGTGTTGTATGGCATTGAAGCTCGTTTGGAGGTTAGTTAACACAGTGTCCAAAGAAGGGCCAGAAGTATACAGAATGGTGTCATCTGCATAGAGGTGGATCAGCAGCAAGAGCGACATCATTGATATATACAGAGAAAAGAGTCGGCCCGAGAATTTAACCCTGTGGTACCCCCATAGAGACTGCCAGAGGTCCGGACAACAGGCCCTCCGACTTGACACACTGAACTCTGTCTGAGAAGTAGTTGGTGAACCAGGCGAGGCAGTCATTTGAGAAACCAAGGCTATAAGAATACGGTGATTGACAGAGTCGAAAGCCTTGGCCAGGTCGATGAAGACGGTTGCACAGTACTGTCTTTTATTGATGGTGGTTATGATATCGTTTAGTACCTTGAGCGTGGCTGAGGTGCACTCATGACCGGCTCGGAAACCGGATTGCACAGCGGAGAAGGTACGGTGGGATTCGAAATGGTGAGGGATCTGTTTATTAATAACTTGGCTTTCGAAGACTTTAGAGAGGCAGGGCAGGATGGATATAGGTCTATAGCAATTTGGGTCTAGAGTGTCTCCCCCTTTGAAGAGGGGGATGACCGCGGCAGCTTTCCAATCTTTAGGGATCTCGGACGACACGAAAGTGAGGTTGAGCATACTGGTAATAGGGGTTGCTACAATGGCGGCGGATAGTTTTAGAAAGAGAGGGTCCAGATTGTCTATCCCAGCTGATTTGTATGGGTCCAGGTTTTGCAGCTCTTTTAGAACATCTGCTATCTGGATTTGGGTGAAGGAGAAGCTGGGGAAGCTTGGGCAAGTAGCTGCGGGGAGCTGTTGGCCAGGGTTGGGGTAGCCAGGAGGAAGGCATGGCCAGCCGTAGAGAAATGCTTGTTGAAATGTTCAATTATCATGGATTTATCGGTGGTGACCGTGTTACCTTGCCTCAGTGCAGTGGGCAGCTGCGAGGAGGTGCTCTTGTTCTCCATGGACTTGACAGTGTCCCAAAACCTTTTTGAGTTAGAGCTACAGGATGTTTTTGTTGCTGGTCAAGGGCAGTCAGGTCTGGAGTGAACCAAGGGCTATATCTGTTCTTAGTTCTACATTTTTTGAAAGGGGCATGCTTATTTAAGATGGTGAGGAAGTTACTTTTAAAGAACGACCAGGCATCCTCAACTGACAGGATGAGGTCAATATCCTTCCAGGATACACGGGCCAGGTCGATTAGAAAGGCCTGCTCGCAAAAGTGTTTTAAGGAGCGTTTGACAGTGATGAGGGGTGGTCGTTTGACCGCGGACCCATAGCGGATGCAGGCAATGAGGCAGTGATTGCTGAAATCCCGATTGAAAACAACAGAGGTGTATTTGGAGGGCAAGTTGGTCAGGATGATATCTATGAGGGTGCCCATATTTACAGATTTGGGGTTGTACCTGGTGGGTTCCTTGATGATTTGTGTGAGATTGAGGGCATCTAGCTTAGATTGTAGGACTGCTGGGGTGTTTTAAGCATGTCCCAGTTTAGGTCACCTAACAGTACGAACTCTAAAGATAGATGGGGGGCAATATATTCACATATGTTGTCCAGGGCACAGCTGGGAGCTGTGGGGGGTCTATAACAGGCGGCAACAGTGAGAGACTAATTTCTGGAGAGATTCATTTTTAAAATTAGAAGTTCGAACTGTTTGGGCATAGACCTGGAAAGTATGACAGAACTTTGCAGGCTATCTCTGCAATAGATTGCAACTCCTCCCTCTTTGGCAGTTCTATCTTGGCGGAAAATGTTGTAGTTTGATATGGAAATCTCAGAATTTTTGGTGGCCTTCCTAAGCCAGGATTCAGACACGGCAAGGACATCAGGGTTGGCGGTGTGTTCTAAAGCAGCAAGTAAAACAAACGTAGGGAGGAGGCTTCTGATGTTAACATGCATGAAACCAAGGCTTTTTCTATTACAGAAGTCAACAAATGAGAGTGCCTGGGGGCATGCAGGGCCTGGGTTAACCTCCACATCACCAGAGGAACAGAGGAGGAGTAGGATGAGGGTACGGCTAAAGGCTATCAAAACTGGTTGTCTAGTGCATTGGGACAGAGAATAAAAGGAGCAGATTTCTGGGCGTGGTCGAATAGATTCAGGGCATCATGTGCAGACAGGGGTATGGTGGGGTGCTGGTACAGTGGAGGTAAGCCCAGGCACTGAGTGATGATAAGAGAGGTTGCGTCTCTGGACATGCTGGTTATACTGGGTGAGGTCACCGCATGTGTGGGAGGTGGGACAAAGGAGGAATCTGAGGCATGTAGAGTGGGGCTAGGGGCTCCACTGTAAACTAAAACAATGATAACTATCCTAAACAACAGTAAACAGGGCATATTGACATTTGAGAGAGACATAAAGCGAGGCATAAAGCAACCACAGGTGTTGATTGGGAGAGCTAGCTAAGACAACAACGGGTAAGACCACAACAGCTAATCAGCTAAGACAACAACAACAGGTAAAATGGCGATGAATGGGCAAAGAGGGTCGGTTAGCTACACACAGGGCCTGAGTTTGCGGCTGGGGCCGACAGATAAACAAAAATAAACAGAATGGAGTACTGTGATTAATAAACAGTCCAACAGGCATCAGCTATGTAGCCAAGTGATCATAGCGTCCAGTGAACAGCGGTAGATGGAGTAGGGAAGTCGCGGGGTGTTTGTTACTACGCTGGCACGCAGGAGACACAGCGTTTAAAGTTAGCAGGCCGGGGCTAGTAGAAGCGTCTGCTCCGACGTCCGACAGAGGCCGGTTGCAGGCACAGCGGATGGAGTATTCATCGGCAGACCAGTCGAGGTGGTACGACGGGGCGCCGTGTTGACAAGGGGTCCAAGCCAGATGGCGAGAGAGGTATTGTTGTAGTAGTAATTTTCTTTGCTAGCCGGGAGATGCGCCTGGCTCGCGGCTAACTGGTGCTAGCTTCGGGGCAGGGGCATTAGCCACTATAGCCACTCGATAGCAGCGGTGATCCGGTGCCAAGGTCCAGAGCTTATGGCAAGGAACCGGTGGAGTAGTGGATTCTAGCCATGTTTGGGTGGAGTCCGGGTGAACACTGAGTAGGCCGGGAGGTGGGCCTGGCTCAGGGCTAGCTTCAGGGCTGGGTCACTCGGTGGCAGCTAGCTATCTGTGAAGATCAGTTGTAATGGTCCAGGGTTTATGGCAGGAATCCAGCGTTGTAGTGGAGAAACAGTCCGATAGTGGTAGGCTGGCAAGTATTATCCAGGCTAAAAAAAGGGCTGGTGTCTGTGCAGAAGGTAAAGGCTGCTAGCAGTGTCTAACAATGACTAAATAGCTAGTAGCTAATTAGCTGATTAGCTCCTGATGGCTAGCTTCCGATAGAGTTCTGGCTATAAGGTCTAAAAAAATAGCATTTCCGTAACACATTGTGTGAGGCAGGTTACCAGAAGGTATATTTAATTTAAAATGGAAAGAGATTGAAAATAAACTTGAAATATATACAAAAAAAGACAAAAAATACAAAAGTACACGAGAGAACGAACAAAAACACATCTGCACTGCTACGCCATCTTGGCTCAACACTTACAAGCCCTTAACCAACAGTGCAGTTCAAGAAGAGTTAAAGAAATTATTCACCAAGTAGACTAAAGTAAAAAATTATAATATAAAATAACACAATAAGACTAACAATAAAGAGGTTATATACAGGGGGCACCGGTTTGTGAATGTGAATGTTGACCTGTTTAACCCTTTCATTTGTGAGTTCCAAATATCTCTAAAGGTCGCTCCAGCGTGACTTCTAAATATCTCTAACGGTCGCCCCAGTGTGAGTTCCAAATATCTCTAACCGTTGCCCCAGCGTGAGTTCCAAATATCTCTAACGGTCGCCCCACAGTGAGTTCCAAATATCTCTAACTGTTGCCCCAGTGTGAGTTCCAAATATCTCTAACGGTCGCCCCAGTGTGAGTTTTTTTATGCACGTGATGTTAGAACGTTCTCTCCATTCCAGAATGTGATTGTTACGCAACAATTCCTTTAAATCTGTGCTGCCCTCAAACCAAGGCACGCAGCCTGTTTTTATTTATAGGCTGTTTTCAACTTGTTAATGTCAAATTCTTTTCTAACAAATTTTTTATTTTCTAAGAACAGTTTGAATTGAGGTGTGTTCTGCCTCATTCATTCACATAAAAGTAGTCATTTTTATTTTTGCTGACCAAATAATTTTTCAGACATTTCTGACCCGGACAAAATTTCCCCAAACACTTCCCATTTGTTTGTGCAGTTCAAGTCTGCAGACATTTGCTCATCTCCTGTCCTGCACACACGTGTTCACATATTTCGTCTGTTGCCTGCATCGCAGTCATAGTTCTTTTCATTACTAATAATAACTTTGGAAATGTGTGCGTTTCTATCAAAGTAAGTGCCTTATTACATTATAATAGTTTCTGTATGTTGTGTTATACCGTTTCTACTGTAGCTCACTATGTGTTGGAGCATAATATATTTGTGTATATTCCTTATAACCGCAGACACGCGAGGTAACGCTACTAATTTCATAACCTTTATGGTGTTATATTCAATCATGCTTATGTAGCTAGCTACATTCTTCTATTAGCTCTGTAAAACAATGCTAATTGCGTCAAAAAAGTATTGGCTTGTTGTATGTTGAAGCTACCTTGGAATTTTTAAAAAATATCTTCTTATACCACTTGGTCGTTTTCTGGGTCCACAAAGCTGTTTATCATGTCCGCCTTATCCACTGCCCCCATTTTAAGGTTACTAGTCAAGCACGCAGTCTGGTTTGATGTTTCTCTGTGGTGGTCCACCTTCCCTGTGGCCGACATGGTTGCTGTATGGACAGTGGAGAGGACATGGATGTCTCGTTGGTCATGCCACTTTACTGCCAGCTGTTGACAATTCTTATTTTGTATAATGGGTCATTTAGGATGGCAGTAGCATTGTTGATGAAATGCAGTCATCGCAGCAGAACTAGGAAGCCGTCTTGGGAAAAGAGAGTGGCAAAGAAGGGAGTTGCAAACATAGGATCTGTGCTCCAGTATTCTCTTAGGGAGTTCTTCTTTACTATCCCCATGAGAAGGACTGCCACCAGGAAGGTATACATTTCACTAATTGTGGTTGTCCCCCCACTCCTGGCTCTCTTTTCTCCTGTAGTTCCAAGGCATAGCGATTGGTCTCTGCTATGTCTCCCACAAGCTCCTCTGTCAGAAACAACTTGAAGCACTCTGCCTCAGATGGAAATGGCAAGGGGCGTTGCACTCCAGACTGGGACTCATCAAAGCAAACAGCTGGGCCAGGAGGGGTGAAATGGCTGGCAGCCTTCCAGCTACCACAGAACTCCTGTACTGCATCCACTGTTGGTCTGCCTCCATCACCACCAGCATCTTCAAAGGGAACTGGGACTTTGTCAGTGGACAAGGGGTCCTCAGATTCAGGGTTCTCAATGGTTGGGGGGCAGCTCCTCACTGTCACTGTCAGAATCTGATTCCTGACTTTCAGACTCATTGTCAGAATTGTAAAAAATCTACAGAATTTCCACATTTGTGAATTGTCTCCTTTTGAAAGACATTGCTAATGCTACAGTTTAGCTCACTAGCTACATACATAAAAAACAACACTGAATGGCTCAGAGTGGGAGTGAGAGGTTACATGATTGACTGCCTGCACGCCCCATTTGTATCAATAAATCACTATCAGAAAATGTTTTGTGTGGTAATTGATATATTTACTGTTTTATTCACATGTTTTTCAAGTACCGGTGATAAATCATGCATTCTGATTCTTGCACAGATTGTAATGGGCACATGTTATGTGTGTAAAATACTCTTCTGAAGGTAGTACTGATTATGATGAGCTAAGCTAATTCCAGCTATGTGTGGAGCCATGTTTGTTGACATACAATGCATTCTGGGTTTCACGTAATCATCTGTCGGACCAAAAATGCTATAACAAAATGAGGTGAGTAAGGGTTCACTCATTTTTTGAGAACTTCAGGAAGTGAATGGTGGGACGTGAACGATGGTAGACGACACACCCCTTCAACAGAAATAGACCAAACTCATCTTGTCTTCTCTTATTATCTTTGGTTTCTGTGAGGAAAAAAAGCATGGCATCGCGCTGAAACTAATCATAGTCGGATTACTTTCGATTTCTAGAAAGTGTTTCACTCAGTTATTTCGATCAATGGTGAGCTCACCTGTGATGTGATCAATTATAAATAATAATTGCTATTAGCTAAGTCATAATGTAGTTTATGTCAGCCGAGAGTTATAAAATTTGACTGCTTGTGTTGCGCAATCTTTCCTCAGTTAGCACTAGGACAAATGTAGCCTACATTTTTCCGGTTTGGATGATTGTGTTATGCTACAGATACTTCTGTGAATATCTGAACATTGCATCCAAAAATAAACTGCTCACATTCTGGACATAACTTTGTAAGGACTGTGTTTGTGTAAATAGTTTCTGAAAAAAAGTGTGGCCAGCTCAAATGCTGATTGTCGCGTCATTCGGAACTGGCCCCTTCTAAATAGCATTCTAAATAAGCGTTCTAATCACATGGGTTTGATCGAACGCTTCAGGGACCACTGTAGAACGATCACACCCGTGTGATGGTACGTGTGAAAGGGTTAAAGGTTTTATTCACATCGGCTACCGAGAGAGTTATCACACAGTCATCCAGAACAGTTGGTGCTCTCGTGCATTTAGCTCGTCTGGTAGGCTCGCGTCCCTGGGCAGCTCGCGTCTGAGTTTCCCTTTGTAGTCCGTAATAGTTTTCAAGCCCTGCCACATCTGACGAGCGTCAGAGCCGGCGTAGTAGGATTCAATCTTAATCCTGTATTGACGCTTTGCTTGTTTGAGGGTTCATCTGAGGGCATAGCGGGATTTCTTATAAGCGTCCGGATTAGTCTCCCGCTCCTTGAAAGCGGCAGCTCTAGCCTTTAGCTCGATGCAGATGTTCCCTGTTATCCATGCCTTCTGGTTGGGATATGTACGTACAGTCACTGTGGGGACGACGTTGTCGATGCACTTATTGATGAAGCCGATGACTGAGGTGGTGTACTCCTCAATGCCATTGGATGAATCACCTAATGAGAGAACAGTGTGTGCAGCCTGAAGCAAGGAACACATCCTGTCTATATTCTTACTATAAAATCATATCCTATAAAATAATGTCAAGGGACTTATAAGCATATCTTGTCTGCTAAACGAACAAACCTACAGCCTATGGCATGGAGCATAGCCAGATAACATACAGTAGGACATCTCTGAAATACATTTTCTTCATATCATAATGTTTCTTTAGACATGTCTAAAATACATCATGGATTTATTGTGATGGTGTATATTCAATGAATTTATGAGACTTAAAAAAAAATGTAGATGTTCCAAAGGCGTGCATCAGAGGCTTCTATGCAGCTTGTACGATAATAACGTCTGACAAAATGTGATGACCTCAGCCCTATCTCTCACCTCAGCCCTATCTCTCACCACAGCCCTATCTCTCACCACAGCCCTATCTCTCACCACAGCCCTATCTCTCACCTCAGTCCTGGATCTCTCACCACAGCCCTATCTCTCACCTCAGCCCTATCTCTCACCACAGCCCTATCTCTCACCACAGCCCTATCTCTCACCACAGCCCTATCTCTCACCACAGCCCTATCTCTCACCACAGCCCTATCTCTCACCTCAGTCCTGGATCTCTCACCACAGCCCTATCTCTCACCACAGCCCTATCTCTCACCACAGCCCTATCTCTCACCACAGCCCTATCTCTCACCTCAGCCCTATCTCTCACCACAGCCCTATCTCTCACCTCAGTCCTATCTCTCACCTCAGTCCTGGATCTCTCACCACAGCCCTATCTCTCACCTCAGTCCTGGATCTCTCACCTCAGTCCTGGATCTCTCACCTCAGTCCTGGATCTCTCACCTCAGTCCTGGATCTCTCACCACAGTCCTGGATCTCTCACCTCAGTCCTGGATCTCTCACCTCAGCCCTATCTCTCACCTCAGTCCTGGATCTCTCACCACAGCCCTATCTCCCGCCACAGTCCTGGATCTCTCACCTCAGTCCTGGATCTCTCACCTCAGCCCTATCTCTCACCTCAGTCCTGGATCTCTCACCACAGCCCTATCTCCCACCACAGTCCTGGATCTCTCACCACAGCCCTATCTCTCACCTCAGTCCTGGATCTCTCACCACAGCCCTATCTCCCGCCACAGTCCTGGATCTCTCACCTCAGCCCTATCTCTCACCTCAGTCCTGGATCTCTCATCTCAGTCCTGGATCTCTCACCACAGCCGTATCTCTCACCTCAGTCCTGGATCTCTCACCACAGCCCTATCTCTCACCTCAGTCTTGGATCTCTCACCACAGCCCTATCTCTCACCTCAGCCCTATCTCTCACCTCAGTCCTGGATCTCTCACATCAGTCCTATCTCTCACCTCAGTCCTGGATCTCTCACCTCAGTCCTGGATCTCTCACCACAGCCCTATCTCTCACCTCAGTCCTGGATCTCTCACATCCGCCCTATCTCTCACCTCAGTCCTGGATCTCTCACCTCAGTCCTGGATCTCTCACATCAGCCCTATCTCTCACCACAGCCCTATCTCTCTCCACAGCCCTATCTCTCACCTCAGCCCTATCTCTCACCACAGCCCTATCTCTCACCTCAGCCCTATCTCTCACCACAGTCTGGAGTGCAGCCAGTTCTCCCAGACAAGAGGACAAACAATCTTTCCATCTGCCATTCAAAAAAAATGTGCCCCTTAAGACCGTTGGGGTTTGTTGAGGTTGTATTGTTGTGCTGTCTGGAGTGTATGGACTAGCTCTCTGAGCTCCAACATGTCTCTCTCCAGCTCTGTGAATTTATCTCTCTCAACATTGGAAAAGCAATGCAGTTGTGGAACCTGGGTCTTTACAGTGTTGGGGGGGGGACTCTCCTCTTGGGGCTGCTGGTCTGCAGGGCAGTTTGGGGGATGAGTTGCGATCAGACTCGCTCAGGATGAGGGAGTCATTACCAAGGGTGAGCTTCTCCTGCTGTGCTCTCTCTTTGATCCCGTTAAAGTCTTGCTGAAAGGGTTGCCCTGCACCATCACTGTTCCAGCCTTGTACAAGTTGACAGGGGTTGTTTCTGTTTCGTGGTCCTCAATATCTAGTTTTCTGAGTTTCTATGCTTTATCAATAGCCTCTGTCTTGACAGAGGGGAAGTGCCCTCTTATAGCACTGTGTCATGCCAGGGAATGGTCTGGTTAATATAGCACTGTGCCATGCCAGGGGATGGTCTGGTTAATATAGCACTGTGCCATGCCAGGGGATGGTCTGTGTTAATATAGCACTGTGTCATGCCAGGGGATGGTCTGGTTAATATAGCACTGTGCCATGCCAGGGGATGGTCTGGTTAATATAGCACTGTGCCAGGGGATGGTCTGGTTAATATAGCACTGTGCCATGCCAGGGGATGGTCTGTGTTAATATAGCACTGTGTCATGCCAGGGGATGGTCTGGTTAATATAGCACTGTGCCATGCCAGGGGATGGTCTGTGTTAATATAGCACTGTGCCATGCCAGGGGATGGTCTGTGTGGAAGTTGCTTACATTCCAGTTTTTGTTTAAATCAACAAATACTGTTTCTGGATTGTCCTTGAGCTTCTTTTTGTACTTATTTTGTAAGTTGTTATTTTTATATCTAAGGGGTACTGTACTGTGATGACCTCTGCACAGGTGGGAGCCATGAAGCAGGGGGCCTCAGAGGCCTCAGAGTCCATTTTGGTGGGGGAGGATGTGATGCTCTCCTGCAATCGCTCTCTCTCTCTTTTTTTCAGAACAGCCTCAATTCGTCGGGGCATCTCCTCAAATGCATTTTGTCCAAATAGTGTTTTAAATGGCAGATGGGCAGATTGTTTGGCTATGCTTTGATTGCTAGGCTACCAGTGCAAATGGACATACATATGACAATGTCCTGCTGTCTGTTGAGGGGACAGCCCAGGCTTCTGTGACCTCATGCTGATGTTCTGTGTTTAGCCAAGCTGACAGCTAGCTAATTCTGAGGACATACTAGTTAGATAAATCTAAACTCAGCAAAAAAAGAAACGTCCTCTCACTGTCAACTGCGTTTATTTTCAGCAAACTTAACATGTATAAGTATTTGAATGAACATAACAAGATTCAACAACTGAGAAATAAACTGAACAAGTTCCACAGACATGTGACTAACAGAAATTGAATAATGTGTCCCTGAACAAAGAGGGGGTCAAAAGTAACAGTCAGTATCTGGTGTGGCCACCAGCTACATTAAGTACTGCAGTGCATCTCCTCCTCATGGACTGCACCAGATTTGCCAGTTCTTGCTGTGAGATGTTACCTCACTCTTCCACCAAGGCACCTGCAAGTTCCCGGACATTTCTGTGGGGAATGGCCCTAGTCCTCACCCTCTGATCCAACAGGCCCCAGATGTGCTCAATGGGATTGAGATCTGGGCTCTTCGCTGGCCATGGCAGAACACTGACATTCCTGTCTTGCAGGAAATCCCACACAGAACGAGTAGTATAGCTCGTGGCATTGTCATGCTGGAGGGTCATGTCAGGATGAGCCTGCAGGAAGGGTACCACATGAGGGAGGAGGATGTCTTCCCTGTAATGCACAGCGTTGAGATTGCCTGCAATGACAACAAGCTCAGTCAGATGATGCTGTGACACACCGCCCCAGACCATGACGGACCCTCCACCTCCAAATTGTTCCTGCTCCAGAGTACAGACCTCGGTGTAACGCTCATTCCTTCAATGATATACGCAAATCCGACCATCACCCCTGGTGAGACAAAACCGGAACTCGTCAGTGAAGAGCACCTTTTGCCAGTCCTGTCTGGTCCAGCGGTGGTGGGTTTGTGCCCATAGGCGACGTTGTTGCCGGTGATGTCTGGTGAGGACCTGCCTTACAACAGGCCTACAAGCCCTCAGTCCAGCCTCTCTCAGCCTATTGTGGACAGTCTGAGCACTGATGGAGGGATTGTGCGTTCCTGGTGTAACTCGGGCAGTTGTTGTTGCCATCCTGATCCTGTCCCACAGGTGTGATGTTTGGATGTGCCGATCCTGTGCAGGTGTTGTTACACATGGTCTGCCACTGCAAGGATGAACAGCTGTCCGTCCTGTCTCCCTGTAGCGCCTTCTTAGGCGTCCCACAGTACGGACATTGCAATTTATTGCTCTGGCCACATCTGCAGTCCTCATTTCTCCTTGCAGCATACCTAAGGCACTTTCACGCAGATGAGCAGGGACCCTGGGCATCTTTCTTTTGGTGTTTTTCAGAGTCAGTAGAAAGGCCTATTTAGTGTCCTAAGTTTTCATAACTGTGACCTTAATTGCCTACCGTCTGTAAGCTGTTAGTGTATTAACGACCGTTCCACAGGTGCACGTTCATTAATTGTTTATGGTTCATTGAACAAACATGGGCAACAGTGTTTATACGCTTTGTAATGAAGATCTGTGAAGTTATTTAGATTTTTACAAATTATCTTTGGCAGACAGGACCCTGAAAAAGGGACGTTTCTTTTTTTGCTGAGTTTAGCTAGCTTGTTGACTTTTCTCTGTCATAGTGTCCTTTCTTTGTTGAGCCAGAGGCATCATGTGTGTCATGATACAAACCGAAAGTACCAGCAATTTCTGTATCATACAGTATAATAAGAATGAGGATGATGATGAAGGTGATGATGGTGAGGATGATGGTGTGGATGGTTATGATGATGATGATGGTGATGATGATGGTGATGATGATGATGGTGATGATGATGATGGTGACGAAGATGGTGTGGATGGTTATGATGGTGATGAAGATGATGTGGATGGGCATGATAATGATGGTGATGTTGGTGGTGGTGATGATGGTTATGATGATGAAGATGAAGATGATGAAGATGATGAAGATGGTTATGAGGATGGTGATGATGGTGATGATGATGATGATGATGATCGTGACGAAGATAGTGTGGATGGTTATGATGGTGATGAAGATGATGTGGATGTTATGATGGTGATGAAGATGATGTGGATGGGCATGATAGTGATGGTGATGGTGGTGGTGGTTATGATGATGATGATGATGATGATGATCGTGACGAAGTTGGTGTGGATGGTTATGATGGTGATGATGATGGTGATGCCGGTGATGATAATGATGATGGTGATGATGATGGTGATGCTGGTGATGATGGTGATGATGATGGTGATGCTGGTGATGATGATGGTGCAGGTGAGGATGATGTGGATGACTTTCTGGAAAGTTAGGAACCAATATACACAGGCAGTTAGGAAAGCAAAGGCTAGCTTTTTCAAACAGAAATTTGCATCCTGTAGCACAAACTCCAAAATGTTCTGGGCACTGTAAAGTCCATGGAGAATAAGAGCACCTCCTCCCAGCTGCCCACTGCACTGAGGCTAGGAAACACTGCCACCACCAATAAATCCACGATAATTGAGAATTTCAATAAGCATTTTTCCATGGCTGGCCATGCTTTCCACCTGGCTACCCCTATCCAACAGCCCGCACCCCCCTCAGCAACTTGCCCAAGCCTCCCCATTTCTCCTTCACCCAAATCCAGATAGCCGATGTTCTGAAAGAGCTGCAAAATCTGGACCCATACAAATCAGCCGGGCTAGACAATCTGGACCCTCTCTTTCTAAAATTATCTGCCGCAATTGTTGCAACCCCTATTACTAGCCTGTTCAACCTCTCTTTCGTATCGTCTGAGATCCCCAAAGATTGGAAATCTGCCGCGGTCATCCCCATCTTCAAAGGGGGAGACACTCTAGACCCAAACTGTTACAGACCTATATCCATCCTGCCCTGCCTTTCTAAGGTCTTCGAAAGCCAAGTTAACAAACAGATCAACAACCATTTCGAATCCAACCGTACCTTCTCTGCTATGCAATCTGGTTTCCGGTCATGGGTGCACCTCAGCCATGCTCAAGGTCCTAAACGATACCATAACTGCCATCGATAAGAGGCAATACTGTGCAGCTACATTCATCGACCTGGCCAAGGCTTTTGGCTCTGTACATAGACCATCTGTAAATAGCCCATCCAACTACCTCATCCCCATACTGTTATTTATTTTTTTGCTCCTTTGCACCCTGGTATCTCTACTTGCACATTCATCTTCTGCACATCTATCACTCCAGTGTTTAATTGCTAAATTGTAATGATTTCACCATTATGGCCTATTTATTGCCTTACCTCCTTTATCTTACCTCATTTGCACACACTGTATATAGACTTTTTTCTATTGTGTTATTGACTGTATGTTTTGTTCTTTTGTTTTGTTCTGTGTTGTTCTTTTGTGTGGCACTGCTTTGCTTTATCTTGGCCAGGTCGCAGTTGTAAATGAGAACTTGTTCTCAACTTGCCTACCTGGTTAAATAAAGGTGAAATATTTTTTTTTTAAGAAATAAAAATGTGGATCATTACTATCATCAACTGTTGGAAACAAATTTAGAAAGCATGTGTTCATTTTCACACTTCAAATCAAATCAAATCAGAATGTTATTGGTCGCATACACATGCTTAGCAGATGTTGTTGCGGTTGTCGCGAAATGCTTGTGTCCCTAAAGAGAATGTTGAGTCAACACTACAGAAACACCACGAAAATCGGATTACAATCATTCATTCCATTGACACGGTCTATGCAAACACATGCTATCTACCTCGAACCCAGTCGATAAACAAGGGAGTCATATGAAGTCTTATACAGTCGACCACGTGATTTTTCATTGCTGAAGGCAGTTGGAAATTTTTTATTAGAAGCTGAATAAAATATACTGGAGCTTTTTATCCAAGCCTTATATCCAAGCCGTATATTGAGACATGGCTTGTGTGCCATTCAGAGGGTGAATGGGCAACAAAGTATTGAATTACCTCTGAACGGGGTATGGTAGTAGATGCCAGGTGAATCAGTTTGAATGTGAAAAGAACTGCAACGCTACTGGGTTTTTCACGCTCAACAGTTTCCCCTGTGTGTATCAAGAAATCACCTACACAAAGGACATCCAGCCAACTTGACACAACTGTGGGAAGCACTGAAGTCAGCATGGCCAGCATCCCTTTTGACACCTTGTAGATCCATGCCTCGATGAATTGTGGCTGTTCTGAGGTGCAAAAGGGGGTGAAACTAAATATTAAAAGATGTTCCTAATGTTTTGTACACTCAGTGTATATGTTGAAGTGGGTGCGGCTCAAGCTGCATCCCTGTTTCACCCCACGGCCCTGCGGAAAGTAATCAGTGTTTTTTTTGTCCATTTTAACTGCACAATTGTTGTTTGTGTACATTGATTTTATGTCATATGTTTTCCCCCAACACTGCTTTCCACTAATTTGCATAGTAGACACTGATGCCAAAATAAGTCCAAAGCTTTTTTGAAATCGAAAAAGCATGAGAAGACTTTGCAGAGGATAGAGACAGAGAGTAGAAGAAGAAGGCAGAGGTATGGAGACAGAGAGTAGAAGAAGAAGGCAGAGGATATGTTGTCAGTAGGACTAAAGACAAATGCCTGATCTGAAATCGATCAGACCCATCAAATTAATGGGTCTATTGTTAATCCAGATCAACAAGAGGTGTACAGCAGTAGGGTATGGGCTTTTATTTCAGATAACGCTTAGAATGCATTCGAAATATCACCGTATTTCCAATATGACACAAGTGGTATATCATATAGCACATAGAGTGCCATTTTGGAACTCTTCTTTTGACAAAGGTTTAAAGCCACTTGCCTTTTTGTCACATTCTTCACCCTCATCTGAAGATATCTCGAAATCACTGTCAGACCAATACGCAGCGGGTTGCGTGCTCCACATCATTTTATTTAAATATGATGTACACGAAAATAACAATAAACACAACAGATGACAGTTTCACAGGCTAAAGCAATAATACTTAGCAGTGCAACATGTAACTACCCACAAATTACAAACCAAACACACACCTACTTATAGGACTCCCAATCAGAGGCAACTAGAAACACCTGCCTCCAATTGAGAGTCCAGCACCCAAACCCACACATATAAAAACTAACCGAGAACATACTAATTCAGAAACATACACATAAAACCCAGGAACACATAAATAACACACCCCTCTAAACCACATACAAAAAAACCCACCATACAAAACAAACATACCTCTGCCACGCCCTGACCAAATATAATACAAATAATACCTAAATACTGGTCAGGACGTGACATTACCCCCCCCCCCCCTAAAGGTGCATACACTGAATGCACCTAAACAAAGACAACCCCCCCCCAAAAAAAACTAAACTAAAGGGAGGGAAGGGAGGGTGGCTGCCGTCAACGACGGCACCTGTGCTACACCCCCCCTCCCCAACCCACCTAAACTGGAGGTGGCTCCGGCTCAGGCCTACTGCCCTCCAGACTGCAGACAGACTTGCTCAGTTTCGGGCCGTAGGCAGACTCCCATCGTTCCGGGTCGCAGGCAGTCTCCCTCGGTTCCGGACTGCACACTGTTGCCGGATACTCTGGACTGCACACTGGTGCCGGATACTCTGGACTGCACACTGGTGCCGGATACTCTGGACTGCACACTGGTGCCGGATACTCTGGACTGCACACTGGTGCCGGATACTCTGGACTGCACACTGGTGCCGGATACTCTGGACTGCACACTGGTGCCGGATACTCTGGACGGGGCACAGTCTCCGAACTCTCGAGGCTGGACTGACGCACTGGAAGCTTGGTGCGTGGGGCTGGTACTGGTCGTGCCAGACTGGAGGTACGCACTTCCGGGTCAGCACGAGAGGCGGGAACTGGAAAGACTGGGCCATGGAGGCGCACAGGTGGTCTTGCTCGCACCTCCTGCACAACCCGTCCTGGCTGGGTGGAACTAGCAGCCCTGTACAAGCGGGGTGCTAGTACAGGGCGAACTGGGCTGTGCAGGGGCTTGATAGTTACCGTGCGTAGAGCGGGCGTAGGGTAGCCTGGTCCTAGGAGGCATACCAGCGACCAGACGCGCTGCGCAGGCATCCTCCTACCAGGCTGGATGCCCACTCTAGCACGGCATCTGCGAGGGGCTGGAATAGCTCGCACAGGACTGTGCGAGCGTATGGGCAAGATCGTGTGCACTTCTCCAAACTTCGGCGCCCTCCACTCCATACGTCTCTCCATGTAAGCACGGGTAGCTGGCTTATGGCTTTTCCTTGGCCTAGCCAATCTACCCGTGTGCCCCCCCAAAAAAATGTCTTGGGGGTGCCTCTCGTGCTTCTCCATCCGCACGTTCATGGCCTCATATCGCCGCCTCTCAGCCTTCGCTTCCTCGATATCTTCCCGTGGGCGACGGTATTCCCCAGCCTGGTGCCAAGGTCCAGCCCCGTCCAAAATCTCTTCCCAAGTCCATCTCTCATCATAGTCCAAATAATCCACCTGCTGATCCTTTCTCTGCTGCTTGGTCCTGTTGCGGTGGGTAGTTCTGTCACGGTTGTCGTAAGGAGAGGACCAAAACGCAGCAGGGACATGTATACTCATCTTCTTTATTGACGGGAAAAGAAGGAAAAACCAAACAAACACGTATACAAAAATAACAAAACGATGAACGACAAAATAACAGTCTTGAAGGCAACACAGCAATCCAAGAACAATCTCCCACCAACACTTAACCAAACACATACCCATATATAAGACTCTCAATCAGAGGCAACTAGAAAACACCTGCCTCCAATTGAGAGTCCAACCCCAATCAACTAGACATAGAAATACAAAAGACTAGAAACCACATAGAAATACAAACATAGAACATAACCCCAAAAACCCGGAACTAACTAAACAAACACCCTACTAAATAAATCACCACCCAGAACCATATAAACAAAATACCCTCTGCCACGTCCTGACCAAACTACAATAACAAATAACCCTTATACTGGTCAGGACGTGACACTTTTACCTCTCCTTGACCCCCCCCCCCCCCCCCCCCCCCCCCCAACGAAAGAACCAGCCATCAGCCTTGGAACACCAGTTTTCCAAACAGACAGCTCCTAATTCACCGTTATACAAATGAGAGTGGTGGCCCCACCTTGACTCATGTTCCTTACGAATTACTGTGACTCCTCCATCTGTTATCCAGAGAGAGAGAGAGAGAGAGAGAGAGAGAGAGAGAGAGGGGTGGGTTGCTAAATCAACAGTGTTACATTTAACACTTGAAGAGTGTCTATAGTGTCTAAGTTAATTTAAAACGTGTCACTAACTTGCACTTGTTTCTTATTCCCTCAACGATCCTGTAAAGACGTTTTCTCTCCTCTTTCTCCCTCTTATGTCTGCCTGTAGAAAGTAATCCTTAGACACTTAGGCTTTGTAATTGTGAACTGCATCCAAGCTGCAATGCCTTCACTCTGTCTCTAGGATGCTCATTACACTGTCCTGAGGTCATCTATTCTCCTGCAAGCCATTATGCATCTTGTCTTACACACACACACACAAACACAAACACACACACATACACTGACTGAGAGTATGTGATTTAGATTGTCAGTGTTTTTTGAAGTAGATTATCAGGCAGGGTCAGAACATACAGTATTCCAATTCCCCTTGTTGATAAAGACAGTAGGTCCCAGTTCCCCTTGTTGATAAAGACAGTAGGTCTCAGTTCCCCTTGATCTAATCATTTTTGTCTATCACTCTCTCTCCCTTCCTCTCTCTCTCTCCCTCAATTCATTTCAATTCAAGGGGTTTATTGGCATGGGAAACATGTGTTAACATTGCCAAAGCAAGTGAAGTAGATAATATACAAAAGTGAAATAAACAATAAAAATTAACAGCAAACATTACACATACAGAAGTTTCAAAAGAATAAAGACATTACAAATGTCATATTATGTATATATACAGTGTTGTAACAATGTACAAATGGTTAAGGTTCACAAGGGAAAATAAATAAGCATAAATACGGGTTGTATTTACAATGGTGTTTGTTCTTCACTGGTTGCCTTTTTCTTGTGGCAACAGATCACAAATCTTGTTGCTGTGATGGCACACTGTGGTATTTCACCCAGTAGATATGGGAGTTTATCAAAATTGGGTTTGTTTTCGAATTCTTTGTGGATCTGTGATATTGAAAATATGTGTCTCTAATATGGTCATACATTGGGCAGGAGGTTAGGAAGTGCAGCTCAGTTTCCATCTCATTTTGTGGGCAGTGTGCACATAGCCTGTCTTCTCTTGAGGGCCATGTCTGCCTACGGTGGCCTTTCTCAATAGCAAGGCTATGCTCACTGAGTCTCTACATAGTCAAAGCTTTCTTTAAGTTTGGGTCAGTCACAGTGGTCAGGTATTCTGCCACTGTGTATTCTCTGTATTCTCTGTTTACGGCCAAAAAGCATTCTAGTTTGCTCTGTTTTTTTGTTAATTCTTTCCAATGTGTCAAGTAATTATCTTTTTGTTTTCTCATGATTTGGTTGGGTCTAATTGTGTTGCTGTCCTGGGGCTCTGTGGGGTGTGTTTGTGTTTGTGAACAGAGCCTGGACCAGCTTGCTTAGGGGACTCTTCTCCAGGTTCATCTCTCTGTTGGTGATGGCTTTCTTATGGAAGGTTTGGGAATCGCTTCCTTTTAGGTGGTTGTATAATTTAACGTCTCTTTTCTGGATTTTGATACTTATTGGGTATCGGCCTAATTCTGCTCTGCATGCATTATTTGGTGTTCTAAGTTGTACACTGAGGATATTTTTGCAGAATTCTGCATGCAGAGTCTCAATTTGGTGTTTGTCCCATTTTGTGAATTCTTGGTTGGTGAGCGGACCCCAGACCTCACAACCATAAAGGCCAATGGGTCCTATGACCGATTCAAGTATTTTTAGCCAGATCCTAATTGATATGTTGAATTTTATGTTCCTTTTGATGGCATAGAATGCCCTTCTTGCCTTGTCTCTGAGATCGTTCACAGCTTTGTGGAAGTTACCTGTGGCGCTGATGTTTAGGCCAAGGTATGTATAGTTTTTTGTGTGCTCTAGGGCAACGGTGTCTAGATGGAATTTGTATTTGTGGTCCTGGCGACTGGACCTTTTTTGGAACACCATTATTTTTGTCTTACTGAGATTTACTGTCAGGGCCCAGGTCTGGCAGAATATGTGCAGAAAATCTAGGTGCTGCTGTAGGCCCTCCTTGGTTGGTGACAGAAGCACCAGATCATCAGCAAACAGTAGACATTTGACTTCAGATTCTAGTAGGGTGAGGCCGGGTGCTGCAGACTTTTCTACTGCCCTCTCCAATTCGTTGATATATATGTTGAAGAGGGTGGGGCTTAAGCTGCATCCCTGTCTCACCCCACGGCCCTGTGGGAAGAAATGTGTGTGATTTTTGCCTATTTTAACCGCACACTTGTTGTTTGTGTACATGGATTTTATAATGTCGTATGTTTTACCCTCAACACCACTTTACATCAATTTGTATAGCAGACCCTCATGCCAAATTGAGTCGAAGGCTTTTTTGAAATCAACAAAGCATGAAAATACTTTGCCTTTGTTTTGGTTTGTTTGTTTGTCAATTAGGGTGTGCAGGGTGAATTCAATTTTCTGTTGTACGTTAATTTGGTATAAAGCCAATTTGACATTTGCTCAGTACATTGTTTTCACTGAGCAAATGTACGAATCTGCTGTTAATGATAATGCAGAGGATTTTCCCAAAGTTGCTGTTGACGCATATCCCACGGTAGTTATAGGTAATTGGAGAATCCAGTGGGTTCTGGTAGTCTTTAATAGTTGATTCTAAGATGTGTATTTGATCATGTACTGCTCAAAAAAATAAAGGGAACACTTAAACAACACAATGTAACTCCAAGTCAATCACACTTCTGTGAAATCAAACTGTCCACTTAGGAAGCAACACTGATTGACAATAAATTTCACATGCTGTTGTGCAAATGGAATAGACAACAGGTGGAAATTATAGGCAATAAGCAAGACACCCCCAAAAAAGGAGTGGTTCTGTAGGTGGGGACCACAGACCACTTCTCAGTTCCTATGCTTCCTGGCTGATGTTTTGGTCACTTTTGAATGCTGGCGGGGCTTTCACTCAAGTGGTAGCATAAGACGGAGTCTACAACCCACACAAGTGGTTCAGGTAGTGCAGCTCATCCAGGATGGCACATCAATACGAGCTGTGGCAAGAAGGTTTGCTGTGTCTGTCAGCGTAGTGTCCAGAGCATGGAGGCGCTACCAGGAGACAGGCCAGTACATCAGGAGACTTGGAGGAGGCCGTAGGAGGGCAACAACCCAGCAGCAGGACCGCTACCTCCGCCTTTGTGCAAGGAGGAGCAGGAGGAGCACTGCCAGAGCCCTGCAAAATGACCTCCAGCAGGCCACAAATGTGCATGTGTCTGCTCAAACGGTCAGAAACAGACTCCATGAGGGTGGTATGAGGGCCCGACGTCCACAGGTGGGGTTGTGCTTACAGCCCAACACCGTGCAGGACGTTTGGCATTTGCCAGAGAACACCAAGATTGGCAAATTCGCCACTGGCGCCCTGTGCTCTTCACAGATGAAAGCAGCTTCACACTGAGCACGTGACAGACGTGACAGAGTCTGGAGACGCCGTTGAGAACGTTCTGCTGCCTGCAACATCCTCCAGCATGACCGGTTTGGCGGTGGGTCAGTCATGGTGTGGGGTGGCATTTCTTTGGGGGGGCCGCACAGCCCTCCATGTGCTCGCCAGAGGTAGCCTGACTGCCATTAGGTACCGAGATGAGATCCTCAGACCCCTTGTGAGACCATATGCTGGTGCGGTTGGCCCTGGGTTCCTCCTAATGCAAGACAATGCTAGACCTCATGTGGCTGGAGTGTGTCAGCAGTTCCTGCAAGAGGAAGGCATTGATGCTATGGACTGGCCCGCCCGTTCCCCAGACCTGAATCCAATTGAGCACATCTGGGACATCATGTCTCGCTCCATCCACCAACGCCACGTTGCACCACAGACTGTCCAGGAGTTGGCGGATGCTTTAGTCCAGGTCTGGGAGGAGCTCAGTTTCCATCTCATTTTGTGGGCAGTGTGCACATAGCCTGTCTTCTCTTGAGGGCCATGTCTGCCTACGGTGGCCTTTCTCAATAGCAAGGCTATGCTCACTGAGTCTCTACATAGTCAAAGCTTTCTTTAAGTTTGGGTCAGTCACAGTGGTCAGGTATTCTGCCACTGTGTATTCTCTGTATTCTCTGTTTACGGCCAAAAAGCATTCTAGTTTGCTCTGTTTTTTTGTTAATTCTTTCCAATGTGTCAAGTAATTATCTTTTTGTTTTCTCATGATTTGGTTGGGTCTAATTGTGTTGCTGTCCTGGGGCTCTGTGGGGTGTGTTTGTGTTTGTGAACAGAGCCTGGACCAGCTTGCTTAGGGGACTCTTCTCCAGGTTCATCTCTCTGTTGGTGATGGCTTTCTTATGGAAGGTTTGGGAATCGCTTCCTTTTAGGTGGTTGTATAATTTAACGTCTCTTTTCTGGATTTTGATACTTATTGGGTATCGGCCTAATTCTGCTCTGCATGCATTATTTGGTGTTCTAAGTTGTACACTGAGGATATTTTTGCAGAATTCTGCATGCAGAGTCTCAATTTGGTGTTTGTCCCATTTTGTGAATTCTTGGTTGGTGAGCGGACCCCAGACCTCACAACCATAAAGGCCAATGGGTCCTATGACCGATTCAAGTATTTTTAGCCAGATCCTAATTGATATGTTGAATTTTATGTTCCTTTTGATGGCATAGAATGCCCTTCTTGCCTTGTCTCTGAGATCGTTCACAGCTTTGTGGAAGTTACCTGTGGCGCTGATGTTTAGGCCAAGGTATGTATAGTTTTTTGTGTGCTCTAGGGCAACGGTGTCTAGATGGAATTTGTATTTGTGGTCCTGGCGACTGGACCTTTTTTGGAACACCATTATTTTTGTCTTACTGAGATTTACTGTCAGGGCCCAGGTCTGGCAGAATATGTGCAGAAAATCTAGGTGCTGCTGTAGGCCCTCCTTGGTTGGTGACAGAAGCACCAGATCATCAGCAAACAGTAGACATTTGACTTCAGATTCTAGTAGGGTGAGGCCGGGTGCTGCAGACTTTTCTACTGCCCTCTCCAATTCGTTGATATATATGTTGAAGAGGGTGGGGCTTAAGCTGCATCCCTGTCTCACCCCACGGCCCTGTGGGAAGAAATGTGTGTGATTTTTGCCTATTTTAACCGCACACTTGTTGTTTGTGTACATGGATTTTATAATGTCGTATGTTTTACCCTCAACACCACTTTACATCAATTTGTATAGCAGACCCTCATGCCAAATTGAGTCGAAGGCTTTTTTGAAATCAACAAAGCATGAAAATACTTTGCCTTTGTTTTGGTTTGTTTGTTTGTCAATTAGGGTGTGCAGGGTGAATTCAATTTTCTGTTGTACGTTAATTTGGTATAAAGCCAATTTGACATTTGCTCAGTACATTGTTTTCACTGAGCAAATGTACGAATCTGCTGTTAATGATAATGCAGAGGATTTTCCCAAAGTTGCTGTTGACGCATATCCCACGGTAGTTATAGGTAATTGGAGAATCCAGTGGGTTCTGGTAGTCTTTAATAGTTGATTCTAAGATGTGTATTTGATCATGTACTGCTCAAAAAAATAAAGGGAACACTTAAACAACACAATGTAACTCCAAGTCAATCACACTTCTGTGAAATCAAACTGTCCACTTAGGAAGCAACACTGATTGACAATAAATTTCACATGCTGTTGTGCAAATGGAATAGACAACAGGTGGAAATTATAGGCAATAAGCAAGACACCCCCAAAAAAGGAGTGGTTCTGTAGGTGGGGACCACAGACCACTTCTCAGTTCCTATGCTTCCTGGCTGATGTTTTGGTCACTTTTGAATGCTGGCGGGGCTTTCACTCAAGTGGTAGCATAAGACGGAGTCTACAACCCACACAAGTGGTTCAGGTAGTGCAGCTCATCCAGGATGGCACATCAATACGAGCTGTGGCAAGAAGGTTTGCTGTGTCTGTCAGCGTAGTGTCCAGAGCATGGAGGCGCTACCAGGAGACAGGCCAGTACATCAGGAGACTTGGAGGAGGCCGTAGGAGGGCAACAACCCAGCAGCAGGACCGCTACCTCCGCCTTTGTGCAAGGAGGAGCAGGAGGAGCACTGCCAGAGCCCTGCAAAATGACCTCCAGCAGGCCACAAATGTGCATGTGTCTGCTCAAACGGTCAGAAACAGACTCCATGAGGGTGGTATGAGGGCCCGACGTCCACAGGTGGGGTTGTGCTTACAGCCCAACACCGTGCAGGACGTTTGGCATTTGCCAGAGAACACCAAGATTGGCAAATTCGCCACTGGCGCCCTGTGCTCTTCACAGATGAAAGCAGCTTCACACTGAGCACGTGACAGACGTGACAGAGTCTGGAGACGCCGTTGAGAACGTTCTGCTGCCTGCAACATCCTCCAGCATGACCGGTTTGGCGGTGGGTCAGTCATGGTGTGGGGTGGCATTTCTTTGGGGGGGCCGCACAGCCCTCCATGTGCTCGCCAGAGGTAGCCTGACTGCCATTAGGTACCGAGATGAGATCCTCAGACCCCTTGTGAGACCATATGCTGGTGCGGTTGGCCCTGGGTTCCTCCTAATGCAAGACAATGCTAGACCTCATGTGGCTGGAGTGTGTCAGCAGTTCCTGCAAGAGGAAGGCATTGATGCTATGGACTGGCCCGCCCGTTCCCCAGACCTGAATCCAATTGAGCACATCTGGGACATCATGTCTCGCTCCATCCACCAACGCCACGTTGCACCACAGACTGTCCAGGAGTTGGCGGATGCTTTAGTCCAGGTCTGGGAGGAGATCCCTCAGGAGACCATCTGCCACCTCATCAGGAGCATGCCCAGGCGTTGTAGGGAGGTCATACAGGCACGTGGAGGCCACACACACTACTGAGCCTCATTTTGACTTGTTTTTTAAGGACATTACATCAAAGTTGGATCAGCCTGTAGTGTGGTTTTCCACTTTAATTTTGAGTGTGACTCCAAATCCAGACCTCCATGAGTTGATAAATTGGATTTCCATTGATTATTTTTGTGTGATTTTGTTGTCAGCACATTCAACTATGTAAAGAAAAAAGTATTTAATAAGATTATTTCTTTCATTCAGATCTAGGATGTGTTATTTTAGTGTTCCCTTTATTTTTTTGAGCAGTGTATATATGTTTTTGGTCTTTGTTCTTTGTTATAGAGCCAAAAAGATTGGAGAAGTGGTTTACCCATACATCTCAATTTTGGATAGATAATTCTTCGTCCAGTCTATGGATTCTTCAACTACATTGAGCTGATTTGTGACGTGCTGTTCCTTCTTTTTCTGTAGTTTATTTCTGTATTGTTTTAGTGATTCACCATATCTCTCTCTGTGTATCTCTCTCTCTCTGTGTATCTCTCTCTCTCTGTGTATCTCTCTCTCTCTGTGTATCTCACTCTCGGTGTATCTCTCTCTCTCTCTCTGTGTAACTCTCTCTCTCTCTCTCTCTGTGTATCTCTCTCTCTCTGTGTGTATCTCTCTCCATTTCTCTCTTTGTCTGTGCATCTCTCTTTCTCTCTCTGTCTGTGCATCTCTCTCTCTCTCTCGCTCTGTCTGTGTATCTCTCTCTCTCTCTCTCTCTCTGTCTGTCAGTGTATCTCTCTCTCTCTCTCTCGCTCTCTGTCCGGTACAGACCCAGTATGTTGTACTGTCCAGTACAGACCCAGTATGTTCTACTGTCCGGTACAGACCCAGTATATTGTACTGTAGAATAACAGTAGACCTACTACGGACTACCTCTACCATAGCATGTATTTATATGGTCGGACTACAGACTACCTCTACCATAGCAGGTATTTATATGGTAGGACTACAGACTACGTCTACAATAGCAGGTATTTATATGGTAGGACTACAGACTGCCTCTACCATAGCAGGTATTTATATGGTAGGACTTCAGACTGCCTCTCGGCCTTGTACCTTTACTGATGACAGTTGACCTATGTCCAGACCCTGTACAGTGATGACAGTTGACCTATGTCCAGACCCTGTTCAGTGATGACAGTAGAATTATGTCCAGACCCTGTTCAGTGATGACAGTTGACCTATGTCCAGACCCTGTACAGTGATGACAGTAGATTTATGTCCAGACCCTGTTCAGTGATGACAGTTGACCTATGTCCAGACCCTGTACAGTGATGACAGTTGACCTATGTCCAGACCCTGTACTGTGATGACAGTTGACCTATGTCCAGACCCTGTTCAGTGATGACAGTTGACCTATGTCCAGACCCTGTACTGTGATGACAGTTGACCTATGTCCAGACCCTGTTCAGTGATGACAGTTGACCTATGTCCAAACCCTGTATTGTGATGACAGTTGACCTATGTCCAGACCCTTTATTAAAATGGCTGACCTATTACCAGCTCTGTACAGCTGAACTGTAGGCCTTGTTCTGTACTGATGACAGTTGACCCATGTCCGGTGTACTGTGTAACCCAGCTGTACCAGATCCTGCTCCCGGCCAATAGGCTGTCTAATAGAGATTAACGTCTCCTGACTCTGCTCTGTGCAGCGACTGACCGGAGGGATACAGAGAGAGAGAGATATACGGAGAGAGAGAGATAGAGATGTACGGAGAGAGAGAGAGATACAGAGAGAGAGAGAGAGAGAGAGAGAGAGAGAGATACAGAGAGAGAGAGAGAGATGTTAGAGAGAGCGAGAGAGAGAGAGCGAGAGAGAGCGAGAGAGAGAGAGAGAGAGAGAGAGATACGGAGAGAGAGACATAGAGAGAGAGAGAGAGAGATACGGAGAGAGAGACATAGAGAGAGAGAGAGATTGAGAGAGAGACATAGAGAGAAGAAAGAGAGAGCGAGAGAGAGAGCGAGAGAACGAGAGAGAGAGCGAGAGAGAGAGAGAGAGAGCGAGAGAGAGAGAGAGAGAGCGAGAGAGAGAGGTCAAAGTTCACAGTGTTCTCTATGACCTGAGCTGAGCTTCATTCATTCCAGGAAGTTGTTTCCCTCCCTCCCTGCTTCTTCCCTCGTTCACTCCCCCTGCAGGTATATCTGGGAACCATGTTTACCTGTGTGGAAGGATTGGGGTCAGTTGTGTTTCTAATGCTACTCTCAGCACATACAGTAATACACAATGTCCCAATACAGGCTGCGTCCCAAACAACACCCTATTCCCTATTTAGTGCACTACTTTTTGATCAGGGCCCATAGGGTTTCTTGTCAGAAGTAGTACACTATATAGGGTATAGGGTGTGCCATTTGGGACATACAGGCTCTAGTCTCAGAAACAGCTTGTGAAATTCTTCTCTTTCCGTCCGCTCCATCGTTGAGACAGAGACAGATGGTTCATTAGAGAATTACAAGTACCCTGCTAAACCCACCACTTGGTTTTTTAAGAACACATTGGAGAGGCTTTAAAACTGCTAAATGTAGTATTCTCGTTCCAAGTAAAGTGCTCAAAGTTTTTTGATGAGGGATCTGAGATCAAACAAACATACTCTACCGCACATCAAAAAGTTTTGTCAAAAGCACACAGAGGAGAGACAGTGTATAGGCAGGGATTTGTGTGTGTGTGTGTGTCTGTGGGCAGCCAGATCGCTCAAGAATGACTTCGAAATTGGATGTCTGTCCATGTCCGAAGGACGTTGGGCTTCAAAACCGGTCACTATTGACAACATCTAGGGGCAACAGTGAGGGATGTTATTTTGAAGTAGGCTTGGGTTTTGCTACGGCATCGTGGTGGTAGATGGCTGTAATCCCATTACTCTGGACCAGAAGGGTTTAAATCACTCTTTTTTTTGTTTTAACCCTTATCTTAACCAACCTTAACCCTTATCTTAACCAACCTTAACCCTTATCTTAACCAACCTTAACCCTTATCTTAACCAACCTTAACCCTTATCTTAACCAACCTTAACCCTTATCTTAAGCAACCTTAACCCTTATCTTAACCAACCTTAACCCTTATCTTAACCAACCTTAACCCTTATCTTAACCAACCTTAACCCTTATCTTAACCAACCTTAACCCTTATCTTAACCAACCTTAACCCTTATCTTAACCAACCTTAACCCTTATCTTAATCAACCTTAACCCGTATCTTAACCATTCCGAATGAATTCTTAAACTTAATGTATTAACCCTTAACCTTAACCCTTAAAGTAAAGATTCACCCATTTTGAATGTTACATTGATTTTGTGCAGTTCTATCGATTCCCTGGGGTCATTTCATGTTTTCATGTGTATCTGAGCTATTGCCGTTCAAGCATGCAGTAACCGGCTGGTACGACGTAGCATTGTGATAAAGTCTCTCTCACCACGCTGGAAGTTAATAGAAAAATACGACGTTTAGATCGTGAAAACTGTCTGGTGTCATAACGTCGGAGGTTGTCTTCTCTTGAATGAGACATTGATCATATTTTTCCACCTCGAAGAAATATTTCATTTAACAGGAGGGTCTAACACATTTATCCTATTTGTGTGACGCTTCATTCCAGGGTGCATTGCAAGGCGTCATTGCGAATATCATACTCCACCCTGTGAGGCACATCGATCGGCAGGTTGAACACGGTGGTGATTGTAGACTCCTCAATTGATAGTGCAGTTTGTTCAGGTGATTTTACAGCTAACTAGCTACTTCACATGTTTATATTGACTTTGGTATTAAAGAAACAAAGAACTTTCTTCTGAAACTCGTCAGTCTATTCTTGTTCTGAGAAATGAAGGCCGTTCCATACAAGAAATCGCCAAGAAACTGAAGATCTCGTACAACGCTGTGTACTACTACCTTCACAGAACAGCACAAACTGGCTCTAACCAGAATAGAAAGAGGAGTGGGAGCCTTCAACTGGCAGCTTCATTAAAAAGTAACCCGCAAAACACCAGTCTCAACGTCAACAGTGACGAGACGACTCAGGGATGCTGGCCTTCTAGGCAGAGTTCCTCTTGGCACAGTAGCAAGTCTTTATTTATATAAATACTGGATTTATAGAATTTCTCATGTGGTCTATATTAAAGGGAAATTCAATTAATATAACTGGCGTCTAAAAATGCAATATTTCTGCACACTATCTACTTAAAATATCAAAGGGATACAAAAGGCAGATGTATAGAATAACATGGCAGAAAATGAATTATTTGTCAGAGAGAGAGAGAAGAGAGAAGAGAGAGAGAGAGAGAGAGGAGAGAGAGGCAGAGAGAGAGAGAGAGAGGAGAGAGGAGAGAGGAGAGAGAGACAGAGACAGAGAGAGAGAGAGGAGAGAGGAGAGAGAGACAGAGACAGAGACAGAGACAGAGAGAGAGAGAGAGAGAGAGAGAGAGAGAGAGAGAGAGAGAGAGAAAGAGAGAGAGACAGAGACAGAGACAGAGAGAGAGAGAGAGAGAGAGACAGAGAGAGACAGAGAGAGACAGAGACAGAGAGACAGAGACAGAGAGAGCATAAATACATGGTGGTAGATGTAGAAGCAAAGAAAGTAGGCCTCTGTTTACAACACATACACTATCAAGCATTTCACACATATTATTTAGCACTTGGCACATCTAAAGCATTTTCTTTTGGGGTGTTGCTATAGGCCACCAAGTGCGAACAGTCAGTTTCCAAATAATATGTGTGAAATGCTTGATAGTGTATGTGTTGTAAACTGAGAGGTCTACTTTGTTGGGGACCTGAATATTGACTGGTTTTCATCAAGCTGTCCGCTCATGAGGAAGCTTCTCACTGTGACCAGTACCTGTAATCTGGTTCAGGTTATTAATCAACCTACCAGGGTGTTTACAAAACACTACAGGAACAAGATCATCCACATGTATCAATCACATTTTTCCTAATACTGTAGAACTTTGTTCTAAAGCTGGATCTGTACCCATTGGATGCAGTGATCACAATATAGTGGCTATATCCAGGAGGGCCAAAGTTACAAAAGCTGGGCCTAAAATAGAGATCATACAAAACATTTTGCTGTGACTCTTATGTGGATGATGTTAAAAATATTTGCCGGTCTAATGTGATTAATGAGGAGCACGCAGATGCTGCACTTGATGAATTTATGAAATTGCTTCTTCCAATTATTGATAAACATTCACCTGTTATGAAACTGACTGTTAGAACTGTTAAGGCTCCATGGATTGATGAGGAACTGACTGTTAGAACTGTTAAGGCTCCATGGATTGATGAGGAATTGAAAAACTGTATGGTTGAAAGAGATGGGGGGAAAGGAGTGGCTAATAAGACTGGCTGTACATCTGACTGGCTGACTTACTGCAAACTGAGAAATGATGTGACTAAACTCAACGACAAAAAATAAGAAACTGTATTATGAAGCCAAGATCAATAATATAAAGAATGGTGGGAAAAAAACTTTGGACTACCTCAAATTAAATTATGGGCAGAAAGACAAATTCAACTCCATCTTTCATCTAATCAGATGGTTTATTCATCACAAAACCATTTGATGATGCCAATTATTTTAATGACTACTTCATTGGCAAAGTGGGCAAATTTAGGCAGGAAATGCCAACAATGAACAGTGAACAATTGTATTCATGCATTAAAAAAACAAATAACAAAATAAAATCATTGCAAGTCTGAATTTTGTAAAGTTAGTGTGGGAGAGGTAGAAAAATGATTATTATTACAAAACTGGCATTGACAACTTAGATGGAAATCTACTGAGGATGGTAGCTGACTGTATAGCCACTCCTATCTGTCATATCTTTAATCTGAGCCCAGAGGAAAGTCTTTGTCCCTCAGGCCTGGAGGGAAGCCAAAGTCATTCATTTATTAATTATTAATTAAATTAATTAATAGAGTAATTCCACTACCAAAGAGGGGTAAAGTTGACAACTTAGATGGAAAACTACTGAGAATGGTCATGGTCAAAACATATACATTCAATGGTTGTAAAGATGAGGAGATGTCTCGCCGTAATAAAGAGATGCTCTGCTTTTTTTTGACACCTCACTCCAAATAGCAAGTTCTGCAGTCTCTAGTTTTGTCTAATCTTGATTATGCTCTTCATTGCTCTTCATTGTAATCAGAGGGCTAAAATAAATACTACAGATGCTAGTCTCTCTTCACTAAGAGTTAAGGAGAGACTGACTACATCATTTTTACTTTTTTATAAGAAGCATTAATGTGTTGGAAATCCCAAATTGTTTGCATAGTCAACTTACACACAGCTCTGACAGACACACTTATCCCACCAGACATGCCACCAGGGGTCTTTTCACAGTCCCAAAATCCCCCAAATTTCAAGAAAACGTACAATATTACATAGAGCCCTTATTTCATGGAACTTCCTTCCATCTCATATATCAACGTGTGCCTTTTATCAAAAGGTATGTAGTTCTATCTATTGAGCTGTTCTTGTCTATTGGTATATTATGTCATGTTTCGTGTTAATATTATTAATTATTGTTTCATGTTTTGTGTGGACCCCAGGAAGAGTAGCTGCTGCTTTTGCAACAGCTAATGGGGATCCTAATAAAATACCTAATACCAAAAATGTCAAATTGGCTTTTTACCAAATTATCGTACAACAGACCATGTATTCACCCTGCACACCCTAATTGACAAACAAACAAACCAAAACAAAGTCAACTGATGCTTTGTTGATTTCAACAACGCTTTTGACTCAATTTGACATGAGGGTACGCAATACAAATTGATGGAAAGTGGTGTTGGGAAAATACATATGATATTATAAAATCCATATGCAAAAACAACAAGTGTGGTAAAAATTGGCAAAAAACACACACATTTCTTTCCACAGGGCCGTGGGGTGAGACAGGGATGCAGCTTAAGCCAAACCCTCTTTCAACATATATATATATCAATGAAATGGTGAGGCACTAGAACAATCTACTGCACCCAGCCTCACCCTACTAGAATTAGAAGTCAAATGTCTAGTGTTTGCTGCTGATCTGGTGCTTCTGTCCCCAATCAAGGAGGGCCTACAGCAGCACCTAGATTTTCTGCACTGATTCTGTCAGACCTGGGCCCTGACAGTAAATTTCAGTAAGACAAAAATAATTGTGTTCCAAAAAAATTTAGATACCAATTAGGATCTTGCTAAAAATATTTCAAATCGGTCATAGAACCCATTGCCCTTTATGGTTGTGAGGTCTGGGGTCCACTCACCAATCAATAATTCACAAAATGTTAAAAACACCAAATTGAGACTTGAGACTCTCCATGCATGCAGAGCAGAATTAGGCCGATACCCGCTAATTATTAAAATCCAGAAAAGAGCCTTTAAAGTCTACAACCACCTAAAAGGAAGCAAATCCCAACCCTTCCATAACAAAGCCATCACCTACAGAGAGATGAACCATCTATAGGATTGGTGGGTCTCCCACGGGACGGTTGAGCTAACGTAGGCTAATGTGATTAGCATGAGGTTGTAAGTAACAAGAAATTCCCAGGACATAGACATATCTGATGTTTGCAGAAAGATTCAATTCTTGTTAATCTAACTGCACTGTGCAATTTACAGTAGCTATTACAGTGAAAGAATTCCATGCTATTGTTTGAGGAGAGTGCACAGTTATGAACATGAAAAGTTATTTAAAAAAATTAGGCACATTTGGGAAGTCTTGACACAACATTTTTAACAGAAATTCAATGGTTCATTGAATCAGCCTAAAATGTTGCACATGCACTGCTGCCATCTAGTGGCCAACATCTAAATTGCGCATGGGCTGGAATAATACATTATGGCCTTTCTCTTGCATTTCAAAGATGATGGTACAAAAAATACAACATAAGGTTGTTTTTTTCTTTGTATTTTCTTTTACCAGACCTAATGTGTTATATTCTCCTACATTATTTTAACATTACCACAAACTTCAAAGTGTTTCCTTTCAAATGATATCAATAATATGCATATCCTTGCCTCAGATGCTGAGCTACAGGCAGTTAGATTTGGGTATGTCATTTTAGGCAAAATAAAAAAAGGGGGAGGGGCAGATCCTTAACAGCATAACAAAGCCATCATCTACAGAGAGATTAACCTAGAGAATAGTACCCCTAAACAAGCTGGTCCTGGGGCTCTGTTCACAAACACAAACAGACCCCACAGAGCATGTTGGACAGCAACACAATTAGACCCAACCAAATCATGAGAAAACAAAAAGAGAGTTACTTGACACATTGGAAAGAATTAACAAACAAACAGAGCAAACTAGAATGCTGTTTGTCCCTAAACAGAGAGCACACAGTGGCAGAATACCTGACCACAGTGACTGACCTAAACTTAAGGAAAGCTTTGACTATGTACAGACTCAGTGAGCAGAGCCATCGTATAGGCAGACTTGGCTCTCAAGAGAAGACAGGCTATGTGCACACTGCCCACAAAATGAGATGGAAACTGAGCTGCACTTCCTAACATCCTGTCAAATGTATGACCATATTAGAGACACATATTTCCCTCAGACTACACAGATCCACAAAGAATTCGAAAACAAACCCAATTTTGATAAACTCCCATATCTACTGGGTGAAATACCACAGTGTATAATCACATCAGTAAGATTTGTGACCTGTTGCCACAAGAAAAGGGCAACCAGTGAAGAACAAACACCATTATAAATACAACCTATATTTAGCTTATTTTTTTCCCTTTTGTACTTTAACTGTTTGCACATAATATTATATTTGAAATGTCTTTATTTTTTGGGGAACTTTTGTGAGTGTAATGT
>NC_042992.1:6284821-6307321 GCF_901001165.1 Salmo trutta | reverse complement strand
CGTTTTTTATCCGGCCGTGAAAATACTGCCCCCTATCCCAAAGAAGTGAACCATTAGGGATACGTGTCCAAACATAATGGTTTATCCAGAACCTTCAAAATGTTACAACTTCGAAATTTGCCGTTTTGTAGAAACGGAACGATGCTGGACAGGATGAGTCAACCCAGGGTGTCGAAATAAACACTTCAAAATTTGACGTTTTGGAGAAATCGAACGACGTTGAACAGGAGGAACAAGAGGAGTCAACCCAATTGTGTATTGTCAAAAACAATACACAATTTGATGTTTGGAGCAACTTCAAAATGTGACGCTTGGAGAAACGTGAATTAACATCTAATTCTGCAATGAGACGGTGAGAGCTTGTTGGGCCATATAGGTGTCAGAGGAAACCCTCCCCCTCCCTCACACACACACACACAGGTACCAAAGAGGCACAGACACCTACGCAAACACGCACACAGACAAACAAACACGCAGGCACGCACACACACATCCGGCTGGGCCTATGATATATAGCCATATGAACCATATATTCATCTCTCTGTCTATAACAGCACAGACAGGACTGTTCTGACCCCAGGGCCTCATATCCATCTCTCTGTCTATAACAGCACAGACAGGACTGTTCTGACCCCAGAACCTCATATCCATCTCTCTGTCTATAACAGCACAGACAGGACTGTTCTTGCCTCAGGACCTGTGTAATACCCTGTTCTGTGTCCATTCTGTTATTCATCTTTCTATGCTGGCCGCTGACTGACTGACTGACCACAGTGAAGACATCCCAGATAAACTTATCTTTCTTCCTTGAGATCAAAATAGAGAGAAAGAGAGAGAGAGAGAGAGAGAGAGAGAGGAAGAGAGAGAGGAAGAGAGAGATGGAGGGAGGGAGGGAGAGAGAGACAGAGAGAGAGAGAGAGAGAGAGAGAGAGAGAGCAGCACCCGGACTCACCGTACTAGAATCTGAAGTCAAATGTCTACTGTTTGCTGATGATCTGGTGCTTCTGTCCCCAGCCAAGGAGGGCCTACAGCAGCACCTTGATCTTCTGCACAGATTCTGTCAGACCTGGGCCCTGACAGTGAATCTCAGTAAGACAACAATAATGGTGTTCCAAAAAAGGTCCAGTTGCCATGACCACAAATACAAATTCCATCTAGAGACCGTTGCCCTAGAGCACACAAAAAACTATACGTACCTCGACCTAAACATCAGCACCACAGGTAACTTCCACAAAGCTGTGAACCATCTGAGAGACAAGGCAAGGAGGGCCTTCTTTGCCATCAAAAGAAACACAATTTGAGATACCAATTAGGATCTGGCTAAAAATATTGGAATCAGCTATAGAACCCATTACCCTTTATGGTTGTGAGGTCTGGGGTCCGCTCACCAACCAAGAATTCACAAAATGGGATAAATACCAAATTGAGACTCTGCATGCAGAAAAAAAGCAAATATATACTAGCGAGACAACTTCCGGTGAAACTGGACGGCGCGTAATTCAAATAACTAATCATACATATTATGGATTTTAAACATTTGGGTACATGTAAGTGTCTTATATCGGCTGAAAGCTTAAATTCTTGTTCATCTAATTTTCAGTAGCTAATAATAAAAGCTAAAATAAATCATTCTCTCTACTATTATTCTGACATTTCACATTCTTAATAAATGAAGTGGTGATACTTGTAATGTCTTTATTCTTTTGGAACTTTGTTGAGTGTAATGTTCACTGTACATTTTTTATTGTTTATTTAATTTTTTCGCTTTCCTTTGGCAATATAAACAGATGTTTATTGAATATTTAACATTTTTAATTTACATATTTAATTGAATTGGCAGCCTTTCTCAATAGCAAGGCTATGCTCACTGAGTCTGTATATAGTCAAAGCTTTCCTTAAGTTTGGGTCAGTCAAAGTGGTCGGGTATTCTGCCACTGTGTACTCTCCGTTTAGGGCCAAACAACATTCTAGTTTGCTCTGTTTCTTTCCAATGTGTCAAGTAATTATCTTTTTGTTTTCTCATGATTTGGTTGGCTCTAATTGTGTTGCTGTCCTGGGGCTCTATGGGGTGTGTTTGTGTTTGTGAACAGAGCCTCCGGACCAGCTTGTTAAGGGGACTCTTCTCCAGGTTCATCTCTCTGTAGGTGATGGCTTTGTTATGGAAGGTTTGGGAATCACTTCCTTTTAGGTGGTTGTTGAATTCAACGGCTCTTTTCTGGATTTTAATAATTAGCGGGTATCGGCCGAATTCTGCTCTGCATGTATTATTTGGTGTTCCACGTTGTACATAGAGGATATTTTAGCAGAATTCTGCATGCAGAGTCTCAATTTGGTATTTGTACCATTTTGTGAATTATTGGTTGGTGAGAGGACCCCAGACCTCACAAACATAAAGGTCAATGGGTTCTATAACTGATTCAAGTATTTTTAGCCAGATCCTAATTGGTATGTTGAATTTTATGTTCCTTTTGATGGCATAGAAGGCCTTTCTTGCCTTGTCTCAGCTCGTTCACAGCTTTTTGAAAGTTACCTGTGGCACTGATGTTTAGGCCGAGGTATGTATATCTATTTGTGTGCTCTTGTGCAACGGTGTCTAGTTTCAATTTGTATTTGTGGTCCTGGCGACTGGACCTTTTTTTGGAACACCATTATTTTGGTCTTAGTGAGATTTACTGTCAGGGCCCAGGTCTGGCAGAATCTCTACCTCTCTCTCTACCCTTACATTTAAATTTCAATGTATGGGATTTATTGGCATGGGAAACATCTCTCTCTTCCTCTCTCTCTACCTCTCTCTCTGCCTCTCTCTCTACCTCTCTCTCTACCTCTCTCTCTGCCTCTCTCTCTCTGCCTCTCTCTCTCTGCCCCTCTCTCTCTCTGCCTCTCTCTCTACCTCTCTCTTTGCCTCTCTCTCTGCCTCTCTCTCTACCTCTCTCTCTACCTCTCTCTCTGCCTCTCGCTACCTCTCAATTTCAATTTCAATTTAAGGGCAACACATGGGAAACATATGTTAACTTCTCTCTCTACCTCTATCCTTACCTCTCTCTCTATCACTCTCTCTGTCTACCTCTATCTCTCTCTCTACCTCAACTCTCTACCTCTATCTTTCTCTACCTCTACCTACAACTTTCTCTCTACCTCTCTCTCTACCTCTCTCTCTCTACCTCTCTCTCTCTACCTCTCTATCTCTCTCTCTACCTCTCTCTCCCTCTCTCTCTAACTCTCTCTTTCTCTCTACCTCTCTTTCTAGCTCTCTTTCTCTACCTTCCTTCATCACTAGCTGTAGAGAAGTATTCACATTTCAACAGTAGCAAACAGTTACCATCAACACTCTTTACTTTGCTAACCTCCATAGGAAGTGGTTTGGATATGATAATACCTGAAGATACAAAAGTCATACTTCCTGAGTTGTCTTTTGCTTGCTAAGGTAAAAGAGGATTGGAGATCTGTAAAACTGTGTATATGTTTTATTAAAACTGTTAGAGCTGTGTGTCCTATGAACGGTAAAGGTCAAAGAGGGTCCAGATACAGGGTGGTGTTGTCTATAAAAACCCGTCTATCTCTTATTAATAGATCAGCAAACTGTCTCGTCAGCATTTTTATAAGACACTAAACCAGGCTGGACAGCCATGGTGATGATCCCTCCCTGGACATGGTCTTCCACTAGCATCAGGACACTTTCACTCTCTCTCTGTGTGTGTGTGTGTGTGTGTGTGTGTGTGTGTGTGTGTACGTGTGTGTGTGTGTGTGTGTGTGTGTGTGTGTGTTGAAGAGAAGTAGTTTTAATGACGCATGTGTGTTAGTCTGGATACTGTGTGTTATTCTGGATACTGTGTGTTAATCTGGATACTGTGTGTTAATCTGGATACTGTGTGTTAATCTGGATACTGTGTGTTAGTCTGGATACTGTGTGTTAGTCTGGATACTGTGTGTTAGTCTGGATACTGTGTGTTAATCTGGATACTGTGTGTTAATACTGTGTGTTAATACTGTGTGTTAATACTGTGTGTTAATACTGTGTGTTAATACTGTGTGTTAATACTGTGTGTTATACTGTGTGTTAATACTGTGTGTTAATCTGGATACTGTGTGTTAATCTGGATACTGTGTGTTAGTCTGGATACTGTGTGTTAGTCTGGATACTGTGTGTTAGTCTGGATACTGTGTGTTAATCTGGATACTGTGTGTTAGTCTGGATACTGTGTGTTAATCTGGATACTGTGTGTTAATCTGGATACTGTGTGTTAGTCTGGATACTGTGTGTTATTCTGGATACTGTGTGTTAATCTGGATACTGTGTGTTAATCTGGATACTGTGTGTTAATCTGGATACTGTGTGTTAGTCTGGATACTGTGTGTTAGTCTGGATACTGTGGTTAATCTGTGATACTGTGTGGTTAATCTGGATACTGTGTGTTAGTCTGGATACTGTGTGTTAGTCTGGATACTGTGTGTTAGTCTGGATACTGTGTGTTAGTCTGGATACTGTGTGTTAGTCTGGATACTGTGTGTTAATCTGGATACTGTGTGTTAGTCTGGATACTGTGTGTTAATCTGGATACTGTGTGTTAGTCTGGATACTGTGTGTTAGTCTGGATACTGTGTGTTAATCTGGATACTGTGTGTTAATCTGGATACTGTGTGTTAGTCTGGATACTGTGTGTTAATCTGGATACTGTGTGTTAGTCTGGATACTGTGTGTTAGTCTGGATACTGTGTGTTAGTCTGGATACTGTGTGTTAGTCTGGATACTGTGTGTTAGTCTGGATACTGTGTGTTAATCTGGATACTGTGTGTTAGTCTGGATACTGTGTGTTAATCTGGATACTGTGTGTTAGTCTGGATACTGTGTGTTAGTCTGGATACTGTGTGTTAGTCTGGATACTGTGTGTTAATCTGGATACTGTGTGTTAATCTGGATACTGTGTGTTAAGTCTGGATACTGTGTGTTAGTCTGGATACTGTGTGTTAGTCTGGATACTGTGTGTTAATCTGGATACTGTGTGTTAGTCTGGATACTGTGTGTTAATCTGGATACTGTGTGTTAATCTGGATACTGTGTGTTAGTCTGGATACTGTGTGTTATTCTGGATACTGTGTGTTAATCTGGATACTGTGTGTTAATCTGGATACTGTGTGTTAATCTGGATACTGTGTGTTAGTCTGGATACTGTGTGTTAGTCTGGATACTGTGTGTTAATCTGGATACTGTGTGTTAATCTGGATACTGTGTGTTAGTCTGGATACTGTGTGTTAGTCTGGATACTGTGTGTAGTCTGGATACTGTGTGTAATCTGGATACTGTGTGTTAGTCTGGATACTGTGTGTTAGTCTGGATACTGTGTGTTAATCTGGATACTGTGTGTTAGTCTGGATACTGTGTGTTAGTCTGGATACTGTGTGTTAGTCTGGATACTGTGTGTTAGTCTGGATACTGTGTGTTAATCTGGATACTGTGTGTTAGTCTGGATACTGTGTGTTAGTCTGGATACTGTGTGTTAGTCTGGATACTGTGTGTTAATCTGGATACTGTGTGTTAGTCTGGATACTGGATTGTGTTAGTCTGGATACTGTGTGTTAGTCTGGATATGTGTGTTAGTCTGGATACTGTGTGTTAATCTGGATACTGTGTGTTAGTCTGGATACTGTGTGTTAATCTGGATACTGTGTGTTAGTCTGGATACTGTGTGTTAGTCTGGATACTGTGTGTTAATCTGGATACTGTGTGTTAGTCTGGATACTGTGTGTTAGTCTGGATACTGTGTGTTAGTCTGGATACTGTGTGTTAGTCTGGATACTGTGTGTTAGTCTGGATACTGTGTGTTAGTCTGGATAGTGTGTTAATCTGGATACTGTGTGTTAGTCTGGATACTGTGTGTTAGTCTGGATACTGTGTGTTAGTCTGGATACTGTGTGTTAGTCTGGATACTGTGTGTTAGTCTGGATACTGTGTGTTAATCTGGATAATGTGTGTTAATCTGGATACTGTGTGTTAGTCTCGATACTGTGTGTTAATCTGGATACTGTGTGTTAGTCTCGATACTGTGTGTTAGTCTGGATACTGTGTGTTAGTCTGGATACTGTGTGTTAGTCTGGATACTGTGTGTTAATCTGGATACTGTGTGTTAATCTGGATACTGTGTGTTAGTCTCGATACTGTGTGTTAGTCTGGATACTGTGTGTTAGTCTGGATACTGTGTGTTAATCTGGATACTGTGTGTTAATCTGGATACTGTGTGTTAGTCTCGATACTGTGTGTTAGTCTGGATACTGTGTGTTAGTCTGGATACTGTGTGTTAGTCTGGATACTGTGTGTTAGTCTGGATACTGTGTGTTAATCTGGATACTGTGTGTTAGTCTGGATACGTGTGTAGTCGGATACGGTTGTTGTTAATCTGGATACTGTGTGTTAGTCTCGATACTGGTGTTTAGTCTGGATACTGTTGTGTTAGTCTGGATACTGTGTTGTTAATCTGGATACTGGTGTGTTAGTCTGGATACTGTGTGTTAATCTGGATACTGTGTGTTAGTCTCGATACTGTGTGTTAGTCTGGATACTGTGTGTTAGTCTGGATACTGTGTGTTAATCTGGATACTGTGTGTTAGTCTGGATACTGTGTGTTAGTCTGGATACTGTGTGTTAGTCTGGATAATGTGTGTTATTCTGGATACTGTGTGTTAATCTGGATACTGTGTGTTAGTCTGGATACTGTGTGTTAGTCTGGATACTGTGTGTTATTCTGGATACTGTGTGTTAATCTGGATACTGTGTGTTAGTCTGGATACTGTGTGTTAGTCTGGATACTGTGTGTTAATCTGGATACTGTGTGTTAGTCTGGATACTGTGTGTTAGTCTGGATACTGTGTGTTAGTCTGGATACTGTGTGTTATTCTGGATACTGTGTGTTAATCTGGATACTGTGTGTTAGTCTGGATACTGTGTGTTAGTCTGGATACTGTGTGTTAAGTCTGGATACTGTTGTGTTAATCTGGATACTGTGTGTTAGTCTGGATACTGTGTGTTAGTCTGGATACTGTGTGTTAATCTGGATACTGTGTGTTAGTCTGGATACTGTGTGTTAGTCTGGATACTGTGTGTTAGTCTGGATAATGTGTGTTAATCTGGATACTGTGTGTTAGTCTGGATACTGTGTGTTAGTCTGGATACTGTGTGTTAATCTGGATACTGTGTGTTAAGTCTGGATACTGTGTGTTAATCTGGATACTGTGTGTTAGTCTGGATATTGTGTGTTAGTCTGGATACTGTGTGTTAATCTGGATACTGTGTGTTAGTCTGGATACTGTGTGTTAGTCTGGATACTGTGTGTTAATCTGGATACTGTGTGTTAATCTGGATACTGTGTGTTAATCTGGATACTGTGTGTTAGTCTGGATACTGTGTGTTAGTCTGGATACTGTGTGTTAATCTGGATACTGTGTGTTAATCTGGATACTGTGTGTTAGTCTGGATACTGTGTGTTAGTCTGGATACTGTGTGTTATTCTGGATACTGTGTGTTAATCTGGATACTGTGTGTTAATCTGGATACTGTGTGTGTGGATGTTATGTGGTCCTGTATAAAGTGTTTTTTGTTTCTTTGTTTTTTTTTACCCCTGTTTTTTCTCCCCAATTGGTAGTTACAGTCTTGTCCCATCGCTGCAACTCCCGTACAGACTCGGGAGAGGCGAAGGTCGAGAGCTGTGTGTCCTCCGAAACACAACCCAACCAAGCCGAACTGCTTCTTGACACAACGCCCGCTTAACCCGGAAGCCAGCCGCACCAATGTGTCAGAGAAAACACTGTACACCTGGCCCACTGTGTCAGCATGCATTGCACCCAGCCCGCCACAGGAGTCGCTAGTGGGCGATGGAACAGGAACATCCCTGCCAGCCAAAACCACTTGTGTACAGCAATCTTTAAGTCATACCACAGATTCACAATTGGATTGAGGTCTGGGCCATTCCAAGACATTTAAATGTTTCCCCTTAAAACACTCAAGTGTTGCTTTAGCAGTATGCTTATGGTCATTGTCCAGCTGAAAGGTGAACCTCCTTCCCAGTCCCAAATCTCTGGAAGACTGAAAAAGGTTTCCTTCAAGAATTTCCCTGTATTTAGCACCATCCATCATTCCTTCAATTGTGACCAGTTTCCCAGTCCCTGCCGATGAAAAACATTCCCAAAGGATGATGCTGCCACCACCATGCTTTACTGTGGGGAAGTGGACCTTGGGGTGATGAGAGGTGTTGGGTTTGCGCCAGACATAGCGTTTTCCTTGATGGCCAAAAAGCTCAATTGTAGTCTCATCTGACCATAGTACCTTCTTCCATATGTTTGGGGAGTCTCCCACATGCCCTTTGGTGAACACCAAACATGTTCGCTTATTTTTTTCTGGCCACTCTTCCCGTGTATGGCTTAAAGTGGTCCTATGGACGAATACTCCAATCTCTGCTGTGGAGCTTTGCAGCTCCTTCAGGGTTATCTTTGCTATCTTTGTTGCCTCTCTGATTAATGCCCTCCTTGCCTGGTCTGTGAGTTTTTGTGGGCAGCCCTCTCTTGGCAGGTTTGTTGTGGTGCCATATTCTTTCACATCCTTAGGGATGTGGAGATCGAGGAACTTGAAGCTCTCGACCCGCTCCACTACAGCCCCTTCGATGTGGATGGGGGCGTGCTTGGCCCTTCATTTTCTTGTAGTCCACAATCAGCTCCTTTGTCTTGCTGACGTTGAGGGAGAGGTTGTTGTCCTGGCACCACACTGTGTGGTCTCTGACCACCTCCTTATAGGCTGTCTCATTGTCATTGGTGACCGGGGAGTACAGGAGAGGACTAAGCACTCAACCCTGAGTGCAAAATGTGGTGTGCAATAAAGATTGCATCATCTGTGGATCTGTTGGGGCAGTATGCAAATTGGAGTAGGTCCAGTGTGTCTGGGACGATGGTGTTGATGTAAGCCAGGTATTTCATGGCTACAGACATGAGTGCTACAGGGCGATAGTTATTAAGACAGCTTAGAGGGTTGGGGCTATGGTGATCTGCTTGAAACATGTAGGTACTACAGACTGGGTCAGGAAGAGGTTGAAAATGTCAGTGAAGATACTTGCCAGCAAGTCAAGTCAGCGCATACTCTGTCCTGGTAATCCGGCTAATTATTAACCTGTTTAAATGTCTTACTCACATGGACTACGAAGTGTGAGATCACACAGTCGTCCAGAGAAGCTGGTGCTCTCATGCATGGTTCAGTGTTGATTGCCTCGAAGCGAGCATAGAAGGTATTTTGCTTGTCTGGTAGGCTTGCGTGCCCGTCCAGCTCGCGGCTGAGTTTCCCTTTGTAATCCGTTATAGTTTCAAGCCCTGCCACATATTAACCTTTAGCTCAGTGAGGATGTTGCCTGTAATACATGGCTTCTGGTTGGAATATGTACAAAAGACCAATGTGGGGATGACATTCTCAATGCACTTATTAATGAAGTCGGTGACTGATGTGGTAAACTCCTCAATGTTATCGGATGAATCCCGGAACATATTCCAGTCTTTGCTAGCGAAACAGTCATTTAACTTAGCATCCGCCCTCATCGGACCATTTCCGTGTTGAGCTCATCACTTGTACTTCCTGTTTGAGTTTTCGCTTGTAAGCAGGAATCAGGGGGATAAAGTTGCATTCAGATTTGCCAAAGGGAGGATGAGGGAGAGCCATGCTGGTAAAATGAGGTAAAATTGATTTCAGTTTCCTTACATTAAACTCACTGGCTACGAGATGTGACGCCTCTGTAGAGCATTTTCTTTTTTGGTAATGGCCCTATACAGCTTGTTGAGTGTGATATTATTGCCAGCATCGGTTTGTGGTAGTAAATAGACAGCTGTGGAAAGAAAATGACGAAAACTCTCTTGGTAAATGGTCTGCAGCTTACCATGAGGTATTCTAACTCAGGTGAGAAAAACACGTGTGACTTCCTTAACATTAGAGATTGCGCAACAGCTCTTGTTGACAAAGAGACACACCCCTCTCCCCATCGTCTACCCGAGGCTGTCGGCCGGTCTTGACGATGCATGGAAAAACCATGTCCTTGTTCAGCCACAATCCACAATGCTGAGAAACATTGAATATTACAGATCCCATTGATAGGCTAGTCGCAAACAGAGATTGTCCAATTTGATTTCTAGTGACTGTACGTTTTGCCAATAAAACGTAGGGTAGAGGCAGAATATTTGCTCGCCAACTTAGTCTTGTCAGGATGCTGACTCAACTGCCTCTCTTGCTCTGTCATTTCCTCTTTCTGGTCTCGGAAATTAGCGCCTGGTCCAGTGTAAACAGAACGTAAAGAGCTGCTGACTCATTGAATCAGAAATTGTCATCCAAATCAAGTTAGTGAACGCTGTTCTGATGTCCAGAAACTGTTTTTAGTACCCACTACCCAATGAGGCAGCTAACAACAACAACTAGGAGGAGAGGAGAGGAGACATGGTACAGTAGGGTCTGCCAGCCCAACTAGGAGGAGAGGAGAGGAGACATGGTACAGTAGGGTCTGCCAGCCCAACTAGGAGGAGAGGAGACATGGTACAGTAGGGTCTGACAGCCCAACTAGGAGGAGAGGAGAGGAGACATGATACAGTAGGGTCTGACAGTACAACTAGGAGGAGAGGAGAGGAGACATGATACAGTAGGGTCTGACAGCCCAACTAGGAGGAGAGGAGAGGAGACATGATACAGTAGGGTCTGACAGCCCAACTAGGAGGAGAGGAGACATGATACAGTAGGGTCTGACAGCCCAACTAGGAGGAGAGGAGACATGGTACAGTAGGGTCTGACAGTCCAAGTAGGAGGAGAGGAGACATGGTACAGTAGGGTCTGACAGCCCAACTAGGAGGAGAAGGAGAGGAGACATGGTACAGTAGGGTCTGACAGTCCAACTAGGAGGAGAGGAGACATGGTACAGTAGGGTCTGACAGTCCAAGTAGGAGGAGAGGAGACATGCGTAGATATCAAAGTAGATATCCTAACTGACTTGCCAAAACTATAGTTTGTTAACAAGAAATTTGTGGCGTGGTTGAAAAACGAGCTTTAATGACCCCAACCTAAGTGTATGTAAACTTCCGACTTCAACTGTGTGTGTATTGAAAGACACACAGGCAAGACATTTAGTTATTAATGGCTAGTTCCAGTTGGCACTCACTTACATGGCTGCAAGCGGCTTCATGAAAAGGGTTATTACAATATTACATTTTTCTAGTTAAGTAGTTAAGCTCCCTAGTGGCGCAGCGGTCTAAGTCACTGCATCTCAGTGTAAGAAGCATCACTACAATCCCTGGTTTGAATCCAGGCTGTATCACATCTGGCTGTGATTAGGAGTCCACATAGGGCAGCGCAAAATTGGCCCAGTGTCGTCTGGGTTTGGCAGTCATTGTAAATAAGAATGTTAACTTACTTGCCAAGTTAAATAAAGGTTAAATGAATGTAATGACCATCATTATGTTTGGAGGAAAAAGGGGGAGGCTTGCAAGCCAAAGAACAGCATCCCAGCCATGAAGCACGGGGGTGGCAGCATCATGTTGTGGGGGTGCTTTGCTGCAGGAGGGACTGGTGCACTTCACAAAATAGATGGCATCATGAGGCAGGAAAAGTATGTGGATATATTGAGGCAACATCTCAAGACATCAGTCAGGAAGTTAAAGCTTGGTCGCAAATGGGTCTTCCAAATCGACAATGACCCCAAGCATACTTCCAAAGTTGTGGCAAAATGGCTTAAGGACAACAAAGTCAAGGTTTTGGAGTGGCCATCACAAAGCCCTGACCTCAATCCTATAGAACATTTGTGGGCAGAACTGAAAAAGCGTGTGCGAGCAAGGAGGCCTACAAACCTGACTCAGTTATACCAGCTCTGTCAGGAGGAATGGGCCAAAATCCACCCAACTTATTGTGGGAAGCTTGTGGAAGGCTACCCGAAACGTTTGACCTAAGTTAAACAATTTAAAGGCAATGCTACCAAATACTAATTGAGTGTATGTAAACTTCTGACCCACTGGGAATGTGATGAAAGAAATAAAAGCTGAAATAAATCATTCTCTCTACTATTATTCTGACATTTCACATTCTTAATAAAATAAAGTGGTGATCCTAACTGACCTAAGACAGGGACATTTCTACTAGGATTAACTGACAAGGAATTGTGAAAAACTGAGTTTAAATGTATTTGACTAAGGTGTATGTAAACTTCAGGCTTCAACTGTAGCTACGGACTTCACATTTCCTTCTCTCCCACGCCTAGTATCCTGAAGCCACAGGGATCTTCTTACAGTCTCTATTCCACTGACTGGAACAAAGAAATGTGTTATTTTACAGTCTGGTTCAATGGGGAAGACTGTTTTCCCCCAATTCGTGGCTGCGTTCGAGGGGAATTCCATGTTATATTCAACTCGTAGTGTAGTGTCATGCTTGGGGTTTAGCTGCCCTTCTACAGTGTTTGTTTGCATTTGTGTGTGTGTGTGTGTGTGTGTGTGTGTGTGTGTGTGTGTGTGTGTGTGTGTGTGTGTGTGTGTGTCTCTGTATGTGTGTGTGGGGAGGGGGTGGAGTGGGAGGGTTGTATGTAACTCTGTGCGTGTGTGGGGAGGGGGGTGTGTGTGACTGTTGGGGAAGGCGTGTGGGGAGGGGGGGGGGTTGTGTGACAGTGTGTGTGTGTGTGTGTGTGTGGAGAGTGAGGGTGTGTGTGTGTGTGGAGAGTGAGGGTGTGTGACTGTGTGTATGGGGGGAGAGGGGGGGTTGTGTGACTGTTGTGTGTGTGTGTGGGGGGAGGGGTTGTGTGACTGTGTGTGTGTGTGTGTGTGTGTGTGTGTGTGTGTGTGTGTGTGTGTGTGTGTGTGTGTGTGTGTGGAGAGTGAGGGGGTGTGTGACTGTGTGTGGGGGTAAGGGGGGGTTGTGTGACTGTGTGTATGGGGGTAGAGGGGGGTTGTGTTCATCTGTCCTTTGATGAATGGATCTGTTTATTCCTCTCCCCTCACACCTTGCTGTGCTTAATCTCCTATATCTGAACACATTCACAATCACTCACACACACACACACACACACACACACACACACACACACACGACCCCCCCACCCCTCCCCCCCCACACACACAAGCCACAAAGTACCCAGAATCAGAGGAATCTGAAAATAAACAAACATCATGGTATTTTCTTTGTTCTTATGCACTTGTTTTCTCAAAGAAGAAAAGTCTACAGGAGTTTGGTATCAAATCATAAAACCACCATGAGTTTAATAATAATGTCAAAGTAAAAAAAACAAAAAAAACAACAACAACATCAAAAAACGAGTCGTTCTCTCTGTAATGTCAGAGACTATATAGTCTCTGCCTCTGTTTGTTGTTTGCTTGAGTAATGTCAGAGACTATACAGTCAAATGTAAAAAAAAGATGCCAGACTATGCCATGTTGCCTGCATCTCCAGTTTCTTTTCGGAGGTTGCTATAAACAAGTGGAGTGTGTCACCGTGACAGGCAGGGACACGTTCTACTCTCCATCTTTACGTCTCTGATTGATCACCCTTGTCTTTTTTTTACTACAAGATTTGACAGCCTTATTTGAAGCCAGAAAATAGGAGACCGTGCCAGCCAAAAAAAAAAAACGAACTAAATGTTTATTTCCTGTGTTCTATTGCAAAACAACGTCTGGGAAATAAAGCTAGTTGTCATTTCTTCTTCATTTCATTGTATATTCAGTAGTATATCGAGGGTTTTCAATTTTGAACGAGCATCTATATACTGTATAATTGATGCCAGACGGTCAAATAAATGTCACTTGTTTCTGGATATTGACTATGTTAATCATTCAAAGGCTGCACTGTAGAGCTGATGTCTTATCACACGTAATGCTAAGCTTTGGGACACACTGTAAGAATGACTCTGTGAGTGAAATTGTGTGTGTGTGAGCACGTGTGTGTGTGTGTGTGTGTGTGTGTGTGTGTGTGTGCACGTGTGTGTGTGCACGTGTGTGTGTGCGTGCGTGCATGCGTGTGTGTGAGCGCGTGTGTGTGGGCATGTCTGCTCATACCGTTTTGTCATCCTGCTTTAACAGTATCTCCTGTTTGAGGATTAATAGGTGCTGACAACTGCAAACATTTGCGTTTTCTTGTCTCGCTGAGATTGCAGACGGAATAGCAATAGGCTTCCAGGAACATCCAGAAAATTGCATTTTGGACGGAAAAGAACGATCTGTGACAAGAGATCCCTTAACTGTGCAATTTACACTGAGTATATCAAACATCAGGAACACCTTCCTAATATTGAGTTGCACCCCCCCCCCCCCCCCCTCCTTTTGCCCTTTGAACAGCCTCAACTTGTAAGGGTATTGACTCAACAAGGTGTCGAACACGTTCCACAGGGATGCTGGCCCATTTTGACTTCAAAGCTTCCCACAGTTCTGTCAAGTTTGCTGGATTGTTTTCATTTAAATCGTTGCGATGTAGTCCGGGCAATAGCCAGTTGTTAGTTCTGAGGATCTGAAGTTGCTAACCAAACAGGCTGGTTGTTAGTTCTGAGGTTCTGAAGTTGCTAATCAAACAGGCTGGTTGTTAGTTCTGAGGTTCTGAAGTTGCTAACCAAACAGGCTGGTAGTTAGTTCTGAGGTTCTGAAGTTGCTAACCAAACAGGTTGGTTGTTAGTTTTGAGGTTCTGAAGTTGCTAACCAAACAGGCTGGTTGTTAGTTTTGAGGTTCTGAAGTTGCTAACCAAACAGGCTGGTTGTTAGTTCTGAGGTTCTGAAGTTGCTAACCAAACAGGCTGGTTGTTAGTTCTGAGGTTCTGAAGTTGCTAACCAAACAGGCTGGTTGTTAGTTCTGAGGTTCTGAAGTTGCTAACCAAACAGGCTGGTTGTTAGTTCTGAGGTTCTGAAGTTGCTAACCTTAACAGGCTGGTTGTTAGTTCTGAGGTTCTGAAGTTGCTAACCAAACAGGCTGGTGGTTAATTATTTTGAAATGTTCTGATGCAGTCGTTCATTCCATTCAGCTAAACAAATCATGGTCTTGACATTCATGACGAGAGATAAGAACTTCAATAAATAATGATTTAATTAAATAATTGATAAAAAAGCAACAAGATTTTCAGCAAGTCTGTGTTTTGAGAAATAATGTATAAACATGTAAAAACCAGCTGATCCGTATGATAGTTATGGAGGATAGCTAGGCTAACTGTACTTCTACTTTCCTAGTTAGATACCCAACTAAAGCAAAAGATGATGAATACAAACACATTTTCCATTCCTGCGTTCCAAATGGCACCCTATTCCCTATATAGTGTATTACTTTTGAATAGAGCCTATAAGGCTTTTTGCAAATGTAGTGCACTATTTAGGGAATACAGTGCCATTTGAGATGTATACTAGCTCCATCAGTTTTCTCAAAAAACACCCCAAAGGGCCCTTCCTCTTTAAAGATTCATCTGAGTCCATCACCAGCTTTGTTCCCCACATGCAAGACTTGTCAGTGACAGACTTTCAAGTCTCGCGTTTTGGAGAAAAACATCATTTTATTTCATTCTTTGTCTATTTTTAGTTGAGTATTTCTTTATTCAGATGACAGAGCCATCCATACTGTCTGTCTCTTTATTCTCTCCTCCTCATGCTGTCTGTCTCTATATTCTCTCCTCCTCATACTGTCTGTCTCTATATTCTCTCCTCCTCATACTGTCTGTCTCTTTATTCTCTCCTCCTCATACTGTCTGTCTCTTTATTCTCTCCTCATACTGTCTGTCTCTATATTCTCTCCTCCTCATACTGTCTGTCTCTATATTCTCTCCTCATACTGTCTGTCTCTTTATTCTCTCCTCCTCATACTGTCTGTCTCTTTATTCTCTCCTCCTCATACTGTCTGTCTCTTTATTCTCTCCTCCTCAAACTGTCTGTCTCTTTATTCTCTCCTCCTCATACTGTCTGTCTCTTTATTCTCTCCTCCTCATACTGTCTGTCTCTTTATTCTCTCCTCATACTGTCTGTCTCTTTATTCTCTCCTCATCATACTGTCTGTCTCTTTATTCTCTCCTCCTCATACTGTCTGTCTCTATATTCTCTCCTCCTCATACTGTCTGTCTCTTTATTCTCTCCTCCTCATACTGTCTGTCTCTTTATTCTCTCCTCCTCATACTGTCTGTCTCTTTATTCTCTCCTCCTCATACTGTCTGTCTCTTTTTTCTCTCCTCCTCATACTGTCTGTCTCTTTATTCTCTCCTCATACTGTCTGTCTCTTTATTCTCTCCTCATACTGTCCTGTCTCTTTTATTCTCTCCTCCTCATACTGTCTGTCTCTTTATTCTCTCCTCATACTGTCTGTCTCTATATTCTCTCCTCATACTGTCTGTCTCTATATTCTCTCCTCCTCATACTGTCTGTCTCTTTATTCTCTCCTCCTCAAACTGTCTGTCTCTTTATTCTCTCCTCCTCATACTGTCTGTCTCTTTATTCTCTCCTCCTCATACTGTCTGTCCTCTTTATTCTCTCCTCATGCTGTCTGCTCTTATTCTCTCCTCATACTGTCTGTCTCTTTATTCTCCTCCTCATACTGTCTGTCTCTTTATTCTCTCCTCATACTGTCTGTCTCTTTATTCTCTCCTCCTCATACTGTCTGTCTCTTTATTCTCTCCTCCTCATACTGTCTGTCTCTATATTCTCTCCTCCTCATACTGTCTGTCTCTATATTCTCTCCTCCTCATACTGTCTGTCTCTTTATTCTCTCCTCCTCATACTGTCTGTCTCTATATTCTCTCCTCCTCATACTGTCTGTCTCTATATTCTCTCCTCCTCATACTGTCTGTCTCTTTATTCTCTCCTCCTCATACTGTCTGTCTCTTTATTCTCTCCTCCTCATACTGTCTGTCTCTTTATTCTCTCCTCCTCATACTGTCTGTCTCTATATTCTCTCCTCATACTGTCTGTCTCTTTATTCTCTCCTCCTCATACTGTCTGTCTCTATATTCTCTCCTCATACTGTCTGTCTCTTTATTCTCTCCTCCTCATACTGTCTGTCTCTATTCTCTCCTCCTCATACTGTCTGTCTCTTTATTCTCTCCTCATACTGTCTGTCTCTATATTCTCTCCTCATACTGTCTGTCTCTTTATTCTCTCCTCATACTGTCTGTCTCTTTATTCTCTCCTCATACTGTCTGTCTCTATATTCTCTCCTCATACTGTCTGTCTCTATATTCTCTCCTCATACTGTCTGTCTCTTTATTCTCTCCTCCTCATACTGTCTGTCTCTATATTCTCTCCTCCTCATACTGTCTGTCTCTTTATTCTCTCCTCCTCATACTGTCTGTCTCTTTATTCTCTCCTCCTCATACTGTCTGTCTCTATATTCTCTCCTCCTCATACTGTCTGTCTCTTTATTCTCTCCTCCTCATACTGTCTGTCTCTATATTCTCTCCTCCTCATACTGTCTGTCTCTATATTCTCTCCTCCTCATACTGTCTGTCTCTTTATTCTCTCCTCCTCATACTGTCTGTCTCTTTATTCTCTCCTCCTCATACTGTCTGTCTCTATATTCTCTCCTCCTCATACTGTCTGTCTCTTTATTCTCTCCTCCTCATACTGTCTGTCTCTATATTCTCTCCTCCTCATACTGTCTGTCTCTATATTCTCTCCTCATACTGTCTGTCTCTTTTTTCTCTCCTCCTCAAACTGTCTGTCTCTTTATTCTCTCCTCCTCATACTGTCTGTCTCTTTATTCTCTCCTCCTCATACTGTCTGTCTCTTTATTCTCTCCTCCTCATACTGTCTGTCTCTATTCTCTCCTCCTCATACTGTCTGTCTCTATATTCTCTCCTCCTCATACTGTCTGTCTTTATTCTCTCCTCCTCATACTGTCTGTCTCTTTATTCTCTCCTCATACTGTCTGTCTCTTTATTCTCTCCTCCTCATACTGTCTGTCTCTTTATTCTCTCCTCCTCATACTGTCTGTCTCTTTATTCTCTCCTCATACTGTCTGTCTCTATATTCTCTCCTCCTCATACTGTCTGTCTCTTATTCTCTCCTCCTCATACTGTCTGTCTCTTTATTCTCTCCTCCTCATACTGTCTGTCTCTTTATTCTCTCCTCATACTGTCTGTCTCTTTATTCTCTCCTCCTCATACTGTCTGTCTCTATATTCTCTCCTCCTCATACTGTCTGTCTCTATATTCTCTCCTCCTCATACTGTCTGTCTCTTTATTCTCTCCTCCTCATACTGTCTGTCTCTTTATTCTCTCCTCCTCATACTGTCTGTCTCTATATTCTCTTCCTCATACTGTCTGTCTCTTTATTCTCTCCTCCTCATAACTGTCTGTCTCCTTTATTCTCTCCTCCCTCATACTGTCTGTCTCTTTATTCTCTCCTCCTCATACTGTCTGTCTCTATTCTCTCCTCCTCATACTGTCTGTCTCTTTATTCTCTCCTCCTCATACTGTCTGTCTCTATATTCTCTCCTCCTCATACTGTCTGTCTTTATTCTCTCCTCCTCATACTGTCTGTCTCTATATTCTCTCCTCATACTGTCTGTCTCTTTATTCTCTCCTCATGCTGTCTGTCTCTTTATTCTCTCCTCCTCATGCTGTCTGTCTCTATATTCTCTCCTCCTCATACTGTCTGTCTCTTTATTCTCTCCTCATACTGTCTGTCTCTTTATTCTCTCCTCCTCAAACTGTCTGTCTCTTTATTCTCTCCTCATACTGTCTGTCTCTATATTCTCTCCTCCTCATACTGTCTGTCTCTTTATTCTCTCCTCCTCATACTGTCTGTCTCTATATTACTCCTCCGCCTCATACTGTCTGTCTCTTTATTCTCTCCTCCTCATACTGTCTGTCTCTTTATTCTCTCCTCCTCATACTGTCTGGTCTCTTTAGTCTCTCCTCATAACTGTCTGTCTCTATATTCTCTCCTCCTCATACTGTCTGTCTCTTTATTCTCTCCTCATACTGTCTGTCTCTAATTCTCATCCTCCTCATACTGGTCTGTCTCTTTATTCTCTCCTCCTCATACTGTCTGTCTCTATATTCTCCTTCTCTCCTCCTCATACTGTCTGTCCTTTATTCTCTCCTCCTCATACTGTCTGTCTCTATAGGCTCCGTCCTCATACTGTCTGGCTCTTTATTCTCTCCTCCTCATACTGTCTGTCTCTTTTATTCTCTCCTCCTCATACTGTCTGTCCTCTTTATATTCTCTCCTCCTCATACTGTCTGTCTCTATATTCTCTCCTCCTCATACTGTCTGTCTCTTTATTCTCTCCTCCTACTGTCTGTCTCTTTATTCTCTCCTCCTCATACTGTCTGTCTCTTTATTCTCTCCTCCTCATACTGTCTGTCTCTTTTTTCTCTCCTCCTCAAACTGTCTGTCTCTTTATTCTCTCCTCATACTGTCTGTCTCTTTATTCTCTCCTCATACTGTCTGTCTCTTTATTCTCTCCTCCTCATACTGTCTGTCTCTTATTCTCTCCTCCTCATACTGTCTGTCTCTATATTCTCTCCTCCTCATACTGTCTGTCTCTTTATTCTCTCCTCCTCATACTGTCTGTCTCTATATTCTCTCCTCCTCATACTGTCTGTCTCTATATTCTCTCCTCCTCATACTGTCTGTCTCTTTATTCTCTCCTCCTCATACTGTCTGTCTCTTTATTCTCTCCTCCTCAAACTGTCTGTCTCTTTATTCTCTCCTCATACTGTCTGTCTCTATATTCTCTCCTCCTCATACTGTCTGTCTCTTTATTCTCTCCTCCTCATACTGTCTGTCTCTATATTCTCTCCTCATACTGTCTGTCTCTATATTCTCTCCTCATACTGTCTGTCTCTTTATTCTCTCCTCATACTGTCTGTCTCTATATTCTCTCCTCATACTTTCTGTCTCTTTATTATCTCCTCCTCAAACTGTCTGTCTCTTTATTCTCTCCTCCTCATACTGTCTGTCTCTTTATTCTCTCCTCCTCATACTGTCTGTCTCTATATTCTCTCCTCCTCATACTGTCTGTCTCTTTATTCTCTCCTCCTCATACTGTCTGTCTCTATATTCTCCTCCTCATACTGTCTGTCTCTTATTCTCTCCTCCTCATACTGTCTGTCTCTTTATTCTCTCCTCCTCATACTGTCTGTCTCTTTATTCTCTCCTCCTCATACTGTCTGTCTCTATATTCTCTCCTCCTCATACTGTCCTGTCTCGTTATTCTCTCCTCCTCTACTGTCTGTCTCTATATTCTCTCCTCCTCATACTGTCTGTCTCTATATTCTCCCTCATACTGTCTGTCTCTTTTTTCTCTCCTCCTCAAACTGTCTGTCTCTTTATTCTCTCCTCCTCATACTGTCTGTCTCTTTATTCTCTCCTCCTCATACTGTCTGTCTCTTTATTCTCTCCTCCTCATACTGTCTGTCTCTATTCTCTCCTCCTCATACTGTCTGTCTCTATATTCTCTCCTCCTCATACTGTCTGTCTCTTTATTCTCTCCCCTCATACTGTCTGTCTCTTTATTCTCTCCTCATACTGTCTGTCTCTTTATTCTCTCCTCCTCATACTGTCTGTCTCTTTATTCTCTCCTCCTCATACTGTCTGTCTCTTTATTCTCTCCTCCTCATACTGTCTGTCTCTATATTCTCTCCTCCTCATACTGTCTGTCTCTTTATTCTCTCCTCCTCATACTGTCTGTCTCTTTATTCTCTCCTCCTCATACTGTCTAGATACTCTTTCATTCTCCTCCTCATACTGTCTGTCCTTTATTCTCTCCTCCTCATACTGTCCTGTCCTCGATAGTCGCATCCTCTCCTTTCCTATCCTCATACTGTCCTGGCTCTATATTCTCTCCTCCTCATACTGTCTGAACTGTCGTTCTCTTATATTCTCCTCCTCCTCATACTGTCCCTGTCTCTTTATGTCTCTCCTCCCTCATACTGTCCTGTCTCTATATTCTCTCCTCATACTGTCTGTCTCGTTTTCTCTCCTCCTCATACTGTCTGTCGCTTTATTCGTCTCCTCCTCATACTGGTCTGTCCTCTTATTCTCCTTATTTCCTCGCCTCATACTGGTCTGTCGCTATTCTCGGTCCTCCTCAATACTGTCTGTCCTTCTCTTATTCTCTCCTCCTCCATACGGTCCTGTCTCTATATTCTCTCCTCCTCATACGGTCCTGTCTTTATTCTCTCCTCCTCATACTGTCTGTCTCTATATTCTCTCCTCATACTGTCTGTCTCTTTATTCTCATCCTCATGCGGTCCTGTCTCCTTGATTCGGCTCCTCCTCATGCTGTCTGTCTCTATATTCTCTCCTCCTCATACTGTCTGTCTCTTTATTCTCTCCTCATACTGTCTGTCTCTTTATTCTCTCCTCCTCAAACTGTCTGTCTCTTTATTCTCTCCTCATACTGTCTGTCTCTATATTCTCTCCTCCTCATACTGTCTGTCTCTTTATTCTCTCCTCCTCATACTGTCTGTCTCTATATTCTCTCCTCCTCATACTGTCTGTCTCTTTATTCTCTCCTCCTCATACTGTCTGTCTCTTTATTCTCTCCTCCTCATACTGTCTGTCTCTTTATTCTCTCCTCATACTGTCTGTCTCTATATTCTCTCCTCATACTGTCTGTCTCTTTATTCTCTCCTCATACTGTCTGTCTCTTTATTCTCTCCTCCTCATACTGTCTGTCTCTTTATTCTCTCCTCCTCCATACTGTCTGTCTCTATATTCTCTCCTCCTCATACTGTCTGTCTTTATTCTCTCCTCCTCATACTGTCTGTCTCTATATTCTCTCCTCATACTGTCTGTCTCTTTATTCTCTCCTCCTCATACTGTCTGTCTCTTTTCTCTCCTCCTCATACTGTCTGTCTCTTTATGTCTCCTCTCCTATACTGTCTGTCTCTATATTCTCTCCTCCTCATACTGTCTGTCTCTTTATTCTCTCCTCCTACTGTCTGTCTCTTTATTCTCTCCTCCTCCTCTGTCTGTCTCTTTTATTCTCTCCTCCTCATACTGTCTGTCTCTTTTTTCTCTCCTCCTCAAACTGTCTGTCTCTTTATTCTCTCCTCATACTGTCTGTCTCTTTATTCTCTCCTCATACTGTCTGTCTCTTTATTCTCTCCTCCTCATACTGTCTGTCTCTTTATTCTCTCCTCCTCATACTGTCTGTCTCTATATTCCTCCTCCTCATACTGTCTGTCTCTTTATTCTCTCCTCCTCATACTGTCTGTCTCTATATTCTCTCCTCCTCATACTGTCTGTCTCTATATTCTCTCCTCCTCATACTGTCTGTCTCTTTATTCTCTCCTCCTCATACTGTCTGTCTCTTTATTCTCCTCCTCCTCAAACTGTCTGTCTCTTTATTCTCTCCTCATACTGTCTGTCTCTATATTCTCTCCTCTCTCCTCTACTGTCTTTCTCTTATTCCTCCTCCTCTCATACTGGTCTGTCTCTATATTCTCTCCTCATACTGTCTGTCTCTAATTCTCTCCTCATACTGTCTGTCCTCTTTATTCTCTCCTCATACTGTCTGTCTCTATATTCTCTCCTCAACGTCTTCTG
>NC_042992.1:6196536-6284721 GCF_901001165.1 Salmo trutta | reverse complement strand
TCCTCATACTGTCTGTCTCTCTATATCTCTCTCCTCATACTGTCTGTCTCTTTATTCTCTCTCCTCCTCATACTGTCTGTCTCTATATTCTCTCCTCCTCATACTGTCTGTCTCTTTATTCTCTCCTCATACTGTCTGTCTCTTTATTCTCTCCTCATACTTTCTGTCTCTTTATTCTCTCCTCCTCATACTGTCTGTCTCTTTATTCTCTCCTCCTCATGCTGTCTGTCTCTATATTCTCTCCTCCTCATACTGTCTGTCTCTATATTCTCTCCTCCTCATACTGTCTGTCTCTTTATTCTCTCCTGCTACTGTCTGTCTCTTTATTCTCTCCTCCTCATACTGTCTGTCTCTTTATTCTCTCCTCATACTGTCTGTCTCTTTATTCTCTCCTCCTCATACTGTCTGTCTCTTTATTCTCTCCTCCTCATACTGTCTGTCTCTTTATTCTCTCCTCCTCATACTGTCTGTCTCTATATTCTCTCCTCCTCATACTGTCTGTCTCTTTATTCTCTCCTCCTCATACTGTCTGTCTCTTTATTCTCTCCTCCTCATACTGTCTGTCTCTTTATTCTCTCATCCTGTCTGTCTCTATATCTCTCCTCATACTGTCTGTCTCTTTATTCTCTCCTCCTCATACTGTCTGTCTCTTTATTCTCTCCTCCTCATACTGTCTGTCTCTTTATTCTCTCCTCCTCATACTGTCTGTCTCTTTATTCTCTCCTCATACTGTCTGTCTTTATTCTCTCCTCATACTGTCTGTCTCTATATTCTCTCCTCCTCATACTGTCTGTCTCTATATTCTCTCCTCCTCATACTGTCTGTCTCTTTATTCTCTCCTCATACTGTCTGTCTCTATATTCTCTCCTCCTCATACTGTCTGTCTCTATATTCTCTCCTCCTCATACTGTCTGTCTCTTTATTCTCTCCTCCTCATACTGTCTGTCTCTTTATTCTCTCCTCCTCATACTGTCTGTCTCTATATTCTCTCCTCCTACTGTCTGTCTCTTTATTCTCTCCTCATACTGTCTGTCTCTTTATTCTCTCCTCCTCATACTGTCTGTCTCTTTATTCTCTCCTCCTCATACTGTCTGTCTCTTTATTCTCTCCTCCTACTGTCTGTCTCTTTATTCTCTCCTCCTCATACTGTCTGTCTCTATATTCTCTCCTCATAATTTCTGTCTCTATATTCTCTCCTCCTCATACTGTCTGTCTCTTTATTCTCTCCTCCTCATACTGTCTGTCTCTTTATTCTCTCCTCCTCATACTGTCTGTCTCTTTATTCTCTCCTCATACTGTCTGTCTCTTTATTCTCTCCTCATACTGTCTGTCTCTATATTCTCTCCTCCTCATACTGTCTGTCTCTATATTCTCTCCTCCTCATACTGTCTGTCTCTTTATTCTCTCCTCCTCATACTGTCTGTCTCTTTATTCTCTCCTCCTCATACTGTCTGCTCTATATTCTCTCCTCCTCATACTGTCTGTCTCTTTATTCTCTCCTCATACTGTCTGTCTCTTTATTCTCTCCTCATACTGTCTGTCTCTATATTCTCTCCTCCTCATACTGTCTGTCTCTTTATTCTCTCCTCCTCATACTGTCTGTCTCTATATTCTCTCCTCCTCATACTGTCTGTCTCTATATTCTCTCCTCCTCATACTGTCTGTCTCTTTATTCTCTCCTCATACTGTCTGTCTCTTTATTCTCTCCTCATACTGTCTGTCTCTTTATTCTCTCCTCATACTGTCTGTCTCTTTATTCTCTCCTCATACTGTCTGTCTCTTTATTCTCTCCTCCTCATACTGTCTGTCTCTTTATTCTCTCCTCCTCATACTGTCTGTCTCTTTATTCTCTCCTCATACTGTCTGTCTCTATATTCTCTCCTCCTCATACTGTCTGTCTCTTTATTCTCTCCTCATACTGTCTGTCTCTTTATTCTCTCCTCCTCATACTGTCTGTCTCTTTATTCTCTCCTCCTCATACTGTCTGTCTCTTTAATCTCTCCTCCTCATACTGTCTGTCTCTATATTCTCTCCTCCTCATACTGTCTGTCTCTTTATTCTCTCCTCCTCATACTGTCTGTCTCTATATTCTCTCCTCCTCATACTGTCTGTCTCTATATTCTCTCCTCCTCATACTGTCTGTCTCTTTATTCTCTCCTCATACTGTCTGTCTCTATATTCTCTCCTCCTCATACTGTCTGTCTCTTTATTCTCTCCTCCTCATACTGTCTGTCTCTATATTCTCTCCTCCTCATACTGTCTGTCTCTTTATTCTCCTCCTCATACTGTCTGTCTCTTTATTCTCTCCTCCTCATACTGTCTGTCTCTTTATTCTCTCCTCCTCATACTGTCTGTCTCTTTATCTCTCCTCCTCATACTGTCTGTCTCTATATTCTCTCCTCCTCATACTGTCTGTCTCTTTATTCTCTCCTCCTCATACTGTCTGTCTCTATATTCTCTCCTCCTCATACTGTCTGTCTCTTTATTCTCTCCTCATACTGTCTGTCTCTATATTCTCTCCTCCTCATACTGTCTGTCTCTTTATTCTCTCCTCATACTGTCTGTCTCTATATTCTCTCCTCATGCTGTCTGTCTCTATATTCTCTCCTCCTCATACTGTCTGTCTCTTTATTCTCTCCTCCTCATACTGTCTGTCTCTTTATTCTCTCCTCCTCATACTGTCTGTCTCTTTATTCTCTCCTCCTCATACTGTCTGTCTCTTTATTCTCTCCTCCTACTGTCTGTCTCTTTATTCTCTCCTCCTCATACTGTCTGTCTCTTTATTCTCTCCTCATACTGTCTGTCTCTTTATTCTCTCCTCCTCATACTGTCTGTCTCTTTATTCTCTCCTCCTCATACTGTCTGTCTCTTTATTCTCTCCTCCTCATACTGACTGTCTCTTTATTCTCTCCTCCTCATACTGTCTGTCTCTATATTCTCTCCTCCTCATACTGTCTGTCTCTTTATTCTCTCCTCCTCATACTGTCTGTCTCTATATTCTCTCCTCATACTGTCTGTCTCTTTATTCTCTCCTCCTCATACTGTCTGTCTCTTTATTCTCTCCTCCTCATACTGTCTGTCTCTTTATTCTCTCCTCATACTGTCTGTCTCTTTATTCTCTCCTCCTCATACTGTCTGTCTCTTTATTCTCTCCTCCTCATACTGTCTGTCTCTATATTCTCTCCTCCTCATACTGTCTGTCTTTATTCTCTCCTCCTCATACTGTCTGTCTCTATTATTCTCTCCTCCTCATACTGTCTCTCTTTATTCTCTCCTCCTCATACTGTCTGTCTCTTATTCTCTCCTCATACTGTCTGTCTCTTTATTCTCTCCTCCTCATACTGTCTGTCTCTTTATTCTCTCCTCCTCATACTGTCTGTCTCTTTATTCTCTCCTCCTCATACTGTCTGTCTCTATATTCTCTCCTCCTCAAACTGTCTGTCTCTTTATTCTCTCCTCCTCATACTGTCTGTTCTTTATTCTCTCCTCCTCATACTGTCTGTCTCTATATTCTCTCTCCTCATACTGTCTGTCTCTTTATTTTCCTCCTCTACTGTCTGTCTCTATATTCTCTCCTCCTCATACTGTCTGTCTCTTTATTCTCTCCTCCTCATACTGTCTGTCTCTATATTCTCTCCTCATACTGTCTGTCTCTTTATTCTCTCCTCCTCATACTGTCTGTCTCTTTATTCTCTCCTCATACTGTCTGTCTCTTTATTCTCTCCTCATACTGTCTGTCTCTATATTCTCTCCTCCTCATACTGTCTGTCTCTTTATTCTCTCCTCCTCATACTGTCTGTCTCTATATCCTCTCCTCCTCATACTGTCTGTCTCTTTATTCTCTCCCTCCTCATACTGTCTGTCTCTTTATTCTCTCCTCATACTGTCTGTCTCTTTATTCCTCTCCTCATACTGTCTGTCTCTATATTCTCTCCTCCTCATACTGTCTGTCTCTTTATTCTCTCCTCCTCATACTGTCTGTCTCTATATTCTCTCCTCCTCATACTGTCTGTCTCTATATTCTCTCCTCCTCATACTGTCTGTCTCTTTATTCTCTCCTCATACTGTCTGTCTCTTTATTCTCTCCTCCTCATACTGTCTGTCTCTTTATTCTCTCCTCCTCATACTGTCTGTCTCTTTATTCTCTCCTCCTCATACTGTCTGTCTCTATATTCTCTCCTCCTCAAACTGTCTGTCTCTTTATTCTCTCCTCCTCATACTGTCTGTCTCTTTATTCTCTCCTCCTCATACTGTCTGTCTCTATATTCTCTCCTCCTCAAACTGTCTGTCTCTTTATTCTCTCTCTCTCCCTCCCTCCTTCTCACCCTCTACTGTGTGTGTGTGTGTGTGTGTGTGTGTGTGTGCTTGTTTGTGTGTGTGTGTGTGTGTGTGTGTGTGTGTGTGTTTGCGCTTGCTTGTTTTGACTGCCCTAGCCACTGCAGTACATTGACACAACTCTTGCCAATCTCAGTTAGCAGTCAGGCGTGCATCCACAGCACCATGATTTAATTCACACTGTCATCAATCTCTTCATCCTTCCTGCTCTGACCCTGTTATAAACCTTAGAGATCTCTTCAGCCTTCCTGCTCTGACCCTGTTATAAACCTTAGAGATCTCTTCATCCTTCCTGCTCTGACCCTGTTATAAACCTTAGAGATCTCTTCATCCTTCCTGCTCTGACCCTGTTATAAACCTTAGAGATCTCTACAGCCTTCCTGCTCTGACCCTGTTATAAACCTTAGAGATCTCTTCATCCTTCCTGCTCTGACCCTGTTATAAACCTTAGAGATCTCTACAGCCTTCCTGCTCTGACCCTGTTATAAACCTTAGAGATCTCTTCAGCCTTCCTGCTCTGACCCTGTTATAAACCTTAGAGATCTCTTCATCCTTCCTGCTCTGACCCTGTTATAAACCTTAGAGATCTCTTCAGCCTTCCTGCTCTGACCCTGTTATAAACCTTAGAGATCTCTACAGCCTTCCTGCTCTGACCCTGTTATAAACCTTAGAGATCCTTACAGCCTTCCTGCTCTGACCCTGTTAAACCTTAGAGATCCCTACAGCCTTCCTGCTCTGACCCTGTTAAACCTTAGAGATCCCTACAGCCTTCCTGCTCTGACCCTGTTATAAACCTTAGAGATCCCTACAGCCTTCCTGCTGTGACTCTGTCATAAACCTTAGAGATCCCTACAGCCTTCCTGCTGTGACTCTGTAAGTCTGATCCCATGTCTGATCTGTTGTATTCCTTTTCTGTAATGGTATAGTGTATTTTATATGGACATATGGCCATTTGTGCCAGCAAACATCAAAATTCAATGTCAACTTCCCGATCCAGGTTATGATAAATAAAACTTTTCATTGGGTCAATATGTCAACAGATATGCAGAGAGGAAGACTAGAAATCTATGAACGTTCCAGTTATCTAAATGTAAAGATCATCCCTAAGCCTCACGCCCGTATTTACGCCATCTCCGAGACCACAGAGATTGGATGAAAGGAGAGATGACATATGACAAAAAAAAAAAACTGTGTTGTGGTAAAGTTCCATTCTCTCACAGATGCTCAGCGATTTAGACTGTAGATTTGTGAACGTGTGAATGTTCTACTTCCCTAGTTCAAAGGTCAGTGAGATTAAAATCTTTAAAAAAGAGCTTGAGGTTTTGGAACTCACGTTACCTGGAGTGTGTGTGTGTGTGTACGTGTGTGTGTACGTGTGTGTGTACGTGTGTGTGTACGTGTGTGTGTACGTGTGTGTGTGTGTGTGTGTGTGTGTGTGTGTGTGTGTGTGTGTGTGTGTGTGCATGCGTGCATTTGTGCTATCTGGATGAAGATGAGAATTCTCAGAACTAAGCGGCACTGTGACATTTTAACTTGAAGCTCCATTCGGAACGTCAGGGTCAGATATGAACCAGTTTGGAACTAATTTGGAACGAATGAGTGAAATGTCAGGTCTGGATCCGGAATGACAATGACATACGTTGAAAAGGCAAAGTTGGCAGGGTAATCCCAGGTGCCGAGAAAGTATTTCAGTATTTCAGTCCATGCTATTCATCCAAATGGTATCATCAGTATTTTAGTCCATGTTCTTTGTCCACATGGTATCATCAGTATTTCAGTCCATGCTATTCATCGTCCACATGGTTTCATCGGTATTTCAGTCCATGTTCTTCGTCCACATGGTTTTGTTAGTATTTCAGTCCATGTTCTTCGTCCACATGGTTTCATCGGCATTTCAGTCCATGTTCTTCGTCCACATGGTTTCATCGGTATTTCAGTCCATGTTCTTCGTCAACATGGTTTCGTTAGTATTTCAGTTCTATTCGTGCTATTAACCATGTTTGGTTTTTGTTATTTTCTGTTTGTTATGCTCTGATGTACAATGTCCTGTAAAAGAACAACAATACTTTCACATTATTCAGTCAACCTGCCTTTTGCATTACCCAGTCAACCTGCCTTTCACATTACCCAGTCAACCTGCCTTTTGCATTACCCAGTCAACCTGCCTTTTGCATTACCCAGTCAACCTGCCTTTCACAATAACCAGTCAACCTGCCTTTCACATTACCCAGTCAACCTGCCTTTTGCATTACCCAGTCAACCTGCCTTTTGCATTACCCAGTTAACCTGCCTTTTGCATTACCCAGTCAACCTGCCTTTTGCATTACCCAGTCAACCTGCCTTTTGCATTACCCAGTCAACCTGCGTTTCGCATTACCCAGTCAACCTGCCTTTTGCATTACCCAGTCAACCTGCCTTTCACAATACCCAGTCAACCTGCCTTTCACAATACCCAGTCAACCTGCCTTTCACATTACCCAGTCAACCTGCCTTTTGCATTACTCAGTCAACCTGCCTTTCACAATAACCAGTCAACCTGCCTTTCACATTACCCAGTCAACCTGCCTTTTGCATTACTCAGTCAACCTGCCTTTTGCATTACCCAGTCAACCTGCCTTTTGCATTACCCAGTCAACCTGCCTTTTGCATTACCCAGTCAACCTGCCTTTTGCATTACCCAGTCAACCTGCCTTTTGCATTACCCAGTCAACCTGCGTTTCGCATTACCCAGCCAACCTGCCTTTTGCATTACCCAGTCAACCTGCCTTTTGCATTACCCAGTCAAACTGCCTTTTGCATTACCCAGTCAACCTGCCTTTCACATTATTCAGTCAACCTGCCTTAAATCAGGAATGAGTCACATGTCTAAAAAGATGAATAATTTGTGATCAAATCAAAATGGCAGAAAACAAGGACAAGAGAACCTGATTGAACATGTGAACATATTAAATGCTTATGTTTGAAGCACTTTTGGAAAGTATTCAGACCGCTTGACTTTTTCCACATTTTGTTACGTTACAGCCTTATTCTAAAATGTATTAAATACATTAAAAAAATCCTCAGCAATCTACACACAATACCCCATAATGACAAATCAAAAACATTTTTTTTAGAAACTTGTATAATTTTTTGAAAATGGAAACACCATATTTAAGTATGTACATATTCAGACCCTTTGCTATGAGACTTAAAATTGAGCTCAGGTGCATCCTGTTTCAATTGAACATCCTTGAGATGTTTCTACAACTTGATTGGAGTCCACCTGTGGTAAATTCAATTGATTTTCCATGATTTGGCAAGGCACACACCTGTCTATATAAGGTCCCACAATTTGACAGTGAATGTCAGAGCAAAAAAGTCATGAGGTCGAAGGAACTGTCCGTAGAGCTCCGAGACAGGTTTGTGTCAAAGCACAGATCTGGGGAAGGGTACCAAAAAATTTCTGTGGCATTGAAGGTCCCCAAGAACACAGTGACCTCCATCATTCTTAAATGGAACCACCAAGACTCTTCCTAGAGCAGGCCTCCCGGCCAAACTGAGCAATCGGGGGAGAAGGGTCTTGGTAAGGAAGGTGAGCAATAACCTGATGGTCACTCTGACAGAGCTCCAGAGTTCCTCTGGGGAGATGGGAGAACCTTCTAGAAAGACAACCATCTCTGCAGCACTCCACCAATCAGGCCTTTATGGTAGAGTGGCCAGACGGACGCCACTCCTCAGTAAAAGGCACATGACAGCCTGCTTGGAGTTTGCCAAAAGGCACTTAAAGACTCTCAGACCTTGAGAAACAAGATTCTCTGGTCTGATGAAACCAATATTTAACTCTTTGGCCTGAATGTCAAGAGTCACATCTATAGGAAACCTGGCACCATCCCTACGGTGAAGCATGGTGGTGGCAGTGTTTGTGGATGTTTTTCAGCGGCAGGGACTGGGACATTAGTCAATATCGAGGCAAAGATGAACAGAACAAAGTACAGAGAGATCCTGGATGAAAACCTGCTCCAAAGCGCTCAGGACCTCAGACTGGGGCAAAGGTTCACCTTCCAACAGGACAACAACCCTAAGCACACAACCAAGACAATGCAGGAGTGGCTTTGGGACAAGTCTCTGATTGTCCTTAACCTGTCTGGGCTAGGGGGCAGTATTTTCACGGCCGGATAAAAAAACATACCCAATTTAAACTGGTTACTACTCTACTACTCCCAGAAATGAGAATATGCATATTATTAGTAGATTTGGATAGAAAACATTCTGAAGTTTCTAAAACTGTTTGAATGGTGTCTTTGAGTATAACATAACTAATTTGGCTGGCAAAAACCTGAGAAAATTTCAAGCAGGAAGTGGCCTGTCTGAGAATTTGTAGTTCTTCTTTAGATTCTCTATCGAAACTACAGTATCTCTGGGGTTATGTAGCACTTTCTAAGGCTTCTTTTTCTCTAAAGCCTTCAGAAAGCGGATTGAGGCATCTCCTGTCTCTGGGCAAAGTATGGTAGCTCAGTTTGTCAGTGGTCTGCCTGGTGACAAAGAGATTGGATATGCATGGTCCTGCGACCATGCTGTTTTCTCTTTTCCTCTTTGAATGAATACACTATTGTCCGGTTGGAATATTATCGCTATTTTACGAGAAAAATACCATAAAAATTGATTTTAAACAGCGTTTGACATGCTTCTAAGTGTGGTAAAGGAACATTTAGATTTTTTGGTCTCGAAATGCGCTCGTGCGTTACCCTTTGGATAGTGACCTGAACGCACGAACAAAACGGAGGTATTTGGACGTAACTATGGATTATTTGGAACAAAAACAAAATTTATTGTGGAAGTAGCAGTCCTGGGAGTGCATTCTGACGAAGATCAGCAAAGGCAATACAATTTTTCTAATACTAATTCAGAGTTTAGTGTGCTTCGAAGTTAGCGGGTGTCAAAATAGCTAGCCGTGATGGCTGAGCTATGTACTCAGAATATTGCAAAATGTACTTTCGCCGAAAAGCTATTTTAAAATCTGACATAGCGATTGCATAAAGGAGTTCTGTATATATAATTCTTAAAAGAATTGTTATGTATTTTGTCAACGTTTATGATGAGTAATTTAGTAAATTCACCGGAAATATTAGGTGGGGTACATTTTCTGAACATCACATGCCAATGGAAAAAGCTGTTTTTTGATATAAATATGAACTTGATTGAACAAAACATGCATGTATTGTATAACATAATGTCCTAGGAGTGTCATCTGATGAAGATCATCAAAGGTTAGTGCTTCATTTAGCTGTGTTTTGGGTTTCTGTGACATATATGCTTGCTTGGAAAATGGCTGTGTGAATATTTTGGGCTATGTACTCTCCTAACATAATCTAATGTTTTGCTTCGCTGTAAAGCCTTTTTGAAATCGAACAATGTGGTTAGATTAACGAGAGTCTTTTCTTTAAAATGGTGTAAAATAGTCGTGTGTTTGAAAAATTGAAATTATTGCATTTGAGGTATTTGTATTTCGCGCCACTCTGTTCCACTGGCTGTTGAATAAAGTGGGACGCTGACATCCCACTGGCCCAGAGAGGTTAAGTGGCCAGCCAGAGCCCGGACTTCAACCTGATTGAACATCTCTGGAGAGAACTGAAAATAGCTGTGCAGCGACGCTCCCCATCCAACCTGACAGAGTTAGAGAGGATCTGCAGAGACGAATGCAAGAAACTCCCCAAATACAGGTGTGCCAAGCTTGTAGCATCATACCCAAGAAGACTCAATGCTGTAATCGCTGCCAAAAGGTGCCTCTTGAGACTCTCATCCCGTTAGCGGGATCATTTTCCAGCGAAAAACTCCTAGCGACATTAGCATAACGAAATTCAATATTTATTTTTTTTCAAATATAGGACTGTCTCATATCGTTTTATAGATACACCTCTCTTGAATCGACCCTCGTTGTCCGATTTCAAAAAGGTTTTACAGGAAAAGCACAATATTAGATTATGTTAGAGGAGTACATGGTAAAAGTAGCATCATATGAATTTTCCGACCAGGCACATGCATCACATATAACCGAAAAACAGCTAAATGCAGCACTAACCTTTTACAAACTTCATCAGATGACACACCTAGGACATCATGTTACACACAGCATGCAATCTTTTGTTCAATAAAGGTCATATTTCTATATAAAAACAGCATTTTACATCGGCACCTGACGTTGACTAACTATTTTTTCATAAAATGCGTCCCGGGAAACAGTGCTACAATTTTATAAATTACTATTCGAAACCAATTTTTTTTTTTATATTGTCAATCTAAGATTTATAGATGAATATCTCTTGAAAACACCCGTCATAACAGATTTTAAATTAACTTTACAGGGTAATCACACTTTGAGATAAAAGGGGATGCGATACTCAGAAAATGAGCTAGAAAGCCTAGCTCGTCGCCATCTTGGAACAATCGCACATCACATCTGATCTTGTATAATATTGCCAATATTCCCAGGTCCACGACAAATGTATTTTCGGTCGAAAAAGTCCATCCTTTATGTTCCATTAGCTTGCTGTTGTTAGCGCGTCCTAAGGCTGTAACCAAATGTTGATCCGTGCGCGGCACTTGGCTAACGAAAAATGACTATTTTCCCTTCGTTAGGTTCGTTCAAACATGTCAAACGTTGTATAACATTAATCTTCAGGGCCTGTTTCAACAAGAGAGCCAATCAGATTCGAGTGGGACGATTTCATTGTGTTTCAAAACGTTTCCAAAGGTGGGGGCAGACACGGCCGCCGACGTCACAATGCTGATGGCCCTCCTACTGTGACCAATTGCCACATCGTCTCCTGCACTGAGTTTCGACAGCAGAAGCTTCAAAACACTTTGTAAAGACTGGGGACATCTAGTGGATGCACTGGAAAGTGCTCAATTATCATTTTTTCACGTTGTGAATTACAGGGAAGGCTGTGAAGTCGAGTCCACAATTCAGAATCCCACTTCCTGGTTCAATCGGTCTCGGGGTTTTGACTGCCATACGAGTTCTGTTATACTCACAGACACCATTCAAACAGTTTCAGAAACTTTAGGGTGTTTTCTATCCATATACAATAAGTATATGCATGTCCTAGCTTCTGAGTTTGATTAGTAGGCCGTTGAAAATGGGAACGAATTCTTTCCAAAATGCGCTGTGGCGCCCCCAGTGGTAGGATATACGCAAGAGGTTAACAAAGTACTGAGTAAAACATCTGAATACTTATGTAAATGTGATATTTCAATGGTTTATTTTTAATAAATTAGCAAACTTTTTTTTTTTAAACGTGTTTTTGCTTTCTTATGTGGTATGGTGTGTAGATTGAGCAGGGACATTTTTAGAAAACGTCTGTAATGTAAAAAACAATGTGGAAAAAAGAAAATGTTCTGAAAACTTTCCAAAGGTACTGTAGATATATTATATAAAAGACATTGGAAAGGGACGAATGATGCATTAAAAGATAACAATACTTCACATTGCCTTCGTCCCTAATGGCACTCTAAACCCTACACGGTGCATTACTTTTGACCAGGGTCTCTAGTAGTAGAGCTATTTGGGACACTTCAAGTTCTCTTTTCATTGGATGAATTCACAGGATTGGGCACAGAGCGATTTGAGCAATCACCCTTGAAATTTGTCACACTCAGGATGTCGCTGCCCACTTCAAAGTCGGTCAGCCAGACTCTCCCTGTTTGCTATCAAAGAGCTATGATGCATCCCAAATAGCACACTATTCCCTATGTAGTTCACCACCTGTGGCCAGGGCCCATAGGGGATAGGGCCCTTAGTGGATAGGGCCCATAGGGGAAAGGGCACATAGGGGATAGTGTGCCAATTGGGAGACACGACCGGTTTCATTCATCCATTCATTATGAACACCCCTCTCCACTTTCCAGACCCATCCAGACCTGACCATGTACCAGACCTGACCATGTACCAGACCTGACCATGTACCAGACCTGACCATGTACCAGACCTGTCAAGAGAGAGAGATACACACACAGAAGAAGACATAGACATAGACAGAGACAGAGACAGAGACAGAGACAGAGACAGAGACAGAGAGAGAGAGAGAGAGATTAAAGAAAGAATGAGAAGAGAGGGAAAGAAAGAAAGAAAGAAAAGAGACAGAGAGAGAGAGAGACAGAGAGAGTCTACTGTTTGCTAATGATCTGTTGCTTCTGTCCCCAACCAAGGAGGGCCTACAGCAGCACCTAGATCTTCTGCACATATTCTGTCAGACCTGGACCCTGACAGTGAATCTCAGTAAGACCAAAATAATGGTGTTTCAAAAAAGGTCCAGTTGCCAAGACCATAAATACAAATTCCATCTAGACACCGCTGCCCTAGAGCACACAAAAAACGATACAAACCTTGGCCTAAATATCAGCGCCACAGATAACTTCCATAAAGCTGTGAACGATCTGAGAGACAAGGCAAGAAGGCATTGTAACGCTTGGACGTCGTGGGTGTGGAGTCAGGCGCAGGAGGCAGAAAAATGTTTGCTACAATATATATTTAATAAGTACCACAAAAGAGAAAAAATGAACGAGACACATGAAACGAGGGGTTAATACAATAATAAGAAGGGAGTTTTAATCTATAACACACCTCGTTTATTCCCCTCTGGACTTTGAAGGGCCCTACACGCTGCAGACCCAGCTTCCGGCAAGGCAAGCGGAGGGGCAGGTTTCGGGTCGAGAGCCAGACCCTGTCTCCCGGTGCGAATATGGGGGCCTCACCGCGGTGGCGGTCAGCGCTCCTCTTCTGCCGTCTTCCGGCTTGCTTCAGGGATTCTTCGACAGCCCTCCAGGTGTCCTTGGAGTGCTGCACCCAATCCTCCACCGCAGGAGCCTCGGTCTGACTCTGATGCCATGGTGCCAGGACCGGCTGGTAGCATAACACACACTGGAAAGGCGATATGTTAGTAGATGAGTAGCGGAGTGAGTTTTGCGCCAACTCAGCCCATGGTAAGTACCTCGACCACTCACCTGGCCGGTCCTGGCAGTACAACCGCAGAAACCTACCCACCTCCTGGTTCACTCTCTCCACCTGCCCATTGCTCTCGGGGTGATAACCGGAGCTCAAGCTGACCGAGACCCCCAGACACTCCATAAACGCCCTCCATACACGGGATGTGAACTGGGGACCCCGATCAGAGACGATGTCCTCCGGCACCCCGTAATGCCGGAAGACATGGGTGAATAGAGCCTCCGCCGTCTGCAGGGCCGTAGGGAGACCGGGCAACGGGAGGAGACGACAGGACTTAGAAAACCGATCCACAACTACCAGAACCGTGGTATTCCCCTGAGACGGGGGAAGATCGGTAAAAAAGTCCACCGACAGGTGAGACCACGGCCTTTGTGGAACGAGGAGGGGTTGTAACTTCCCTCTAGGAAGGTGCCTAGGAGCCTTGCTCTGGGCGCATACCGAACAGGAAGAGACATAACACCTCACGTCCTTAGCCAAGGTGGGCCACCAGTACCTCCCCCTAAGGCCTTGCACTGTCCTCGTTACCCCAGGATGACCAGACGAGGGTAGCGTATGAGCCCATCGAATCAATTGATCACGGACACCAAGCGGAACGTACTTACGGCCTGCTGGACAGTTAGAAGGCGTATGCTCCATCTGTAATGCCCACTCAATGTCCGCGTCTACCTCCCATACCACTGGTGCTACCAGCTTAAAAGCTGGAATGATGGGAGTAGGATGAATGGGTCTAACCTCAGTGTCATAGAAGCGGGACAGCGCGTCAGCCTTGGTGTTCATGGAGCCTGGTCTATATGAAATCCTGAACTGAAATCGGGTGAAAAACATGGCCCACTGTGCCTGACGCGGATTCAGTCTCCGGGCTGCCCGGATATACTCCAGGTTCCGGTGGTCAGTCCAGATGAGAAAAGGGTGTCTAGCCCCCTCAAGCCAATGTCTCCACACGGTCAGAGCCTTGACCACAGCTAACAACTCCCGGTCCCCCACATCATAGTTCCGCTCCGCCGGACTGAGCTTCCTAGAGAAGAAAGCGCAGGGGCGGAGTTTCGGTGGAGCACTCGAGCGCTGTCATAGAACGGCACCCACCCCAGCCTCGGATGCGTCCACCTCCACTATGGACGGCAAAGAGGGGTCCGGGTGTGCCAACACGGGCGCATCAGTGAACAGCGCCTTCAACTGGTTGAAGGCTCTGTCCTCCTCTGTTGACCACCGTAAACGCACCGGTCCCTCCTTCAATAGTGAGGTAATGGGAGTCGCCACCTGGCCAAAACCCCGGATAAACCTCCAGTAGTAATTGGCAAAACCCAAAAACCGCTGCACTTCCTTCACCGTGGTTGGAGTCGGCCAATTATGCACACGGCATTAACGCGGTCACACTCCATCACCATCCCTGAGGTGGAAATGCGATAACCCAGGAAGGAGACGGCTCTTTTGAAGAACTCACACTTCTCAGCCTTGATGTATAGATCATGCTCCAGCAGTCTACCAAGCACCTTGCGCACTAGAGACACATGCTCAGCGCGTGTAGAGGAATAAATCAAGATATCGTCGATATACCCAATCACTCCCTGCCTGTGCAGGTCCCTGAGAATCTCATCAACAAAAGATTGAAAGACAGCTGGAGCATTCTTCAACCCATACGGCATGACGAGGTACTCATAGTGGCCCGATGTGGTACTAAATGCGGTTTTCCACTTGTCTCCCTTCCGAATACGCACCAGATTATACGCACTCCTGAGATCCAGTTTCGCGAAAAAATGTGCTCCGTGAAATGATTCCACCGCCGTAGCGATGAGAGGTAGCGGGTAACTGAACCCCACTGTAATGGAATTGAGACAATGCACGGATGCAAACCTCCCCCCTTTTTTTCATGAAAAAGAAACTCGAGGAGACGGGAGAAATGGAGGGCCGAATGTACCCCTGCCCCAGAGATTCTGTGACATATGTCTTCATAGCCAACGTCTCTTCCTGGGACAATGGGTACACATGACTCTTGGGAAGCGCAGCGTTACCCTATCGCACAATCCCCCTGTCGATGAGGTGGTAATTTATTCACCTTTTTCTTACAGCAGGCGAGATCCAAATCGGCATACTCAGGGGGAATGCGTACAGTGGAAACCTGGTCTAGACTCTCCACCGACGTGGCACTGATGGAAACACCCAGACACCTACCTGAACACTCCTCTGACCATCCCTGGAGAATCCCTTGTTTCCACAAAATCTTGGGATTGTGAATGGCTAGCCAGGGCACCCCCAGCACCACTGGAAACGCAGGTGAATTGATAAGAAAGAAACTAATTAGTTCCTTATGATTCCCCTGCGTTACCATGTCCAGTGACACCGTGGCCTCCCTGACCAGCCCTGACCCTAATGGTCGGCTATCTAAGGAGTGCATTGGGAAAGGGGAATCTAACGGTACCAGCGGAATTCCCAACTTAACCTCTCTGGGCTATGTGGGACGATTTCGTCCCACCTACGTAACAGCCACTTCAATCCAGTGGCGCGATTTTTGAATCGTTAGAAATGCTATAACTTCAATTTCTCAAACATATGACTATTTCACAGCTATTTAAAGACAAGAATCTCGTTAATCTAACCCCACTGTCCGATTTCAAAAAGGCTTTACAACAAAAGCAAAACATTAGATTATGTCAGCAGAGTACCCAGCCAGAAATAATCACACAGCCATTTTTCAAGCTAGCATATCATGTCACATAAACCCAAACCATATCTAAATGCAGCACTAACCTTTGATGATCTTCATCAGATGACACACCTAGGACATTGTGTTATACAATACATGCATGTCTGTTCAATCAAGTTCATATTTATATCAAAAACCAGCTTTTTACATTAGCATGTGACGTTCAGAACTAGCATTCCCACCGAACACTTCCGGTGATTTTACTAAATTACTCACGATAAACGTTCACAAAAAGCATAACAATTATTTTAAGAATTATAGATACATTACCCCTCTATGCACTCGATATGTCCGATTTTAAAATAGCTTTTCGGATGAAGCACATTTTGCAATAATCTAAGTACATAGCCCGGCATTACAGGGCTAGCTATTTAGATACCCACCCAGTTCAGCCTCCACCAAAATCACATTTCCTATAAGAAAAATGTTCTTACCTTGCTTGTTCTTCATCAGAATACACTGCCAGGACTTCTACTTCAATAACAAATGTTGGTTTGGTCCCAAATAATCCATCGTTATATTCCAACAGCGACGTTTTGTTCGTGAGTTCTAGAATGCTTCTTCGCGGTGTCGCGCATGGCGCATTGGCGTGTCAAAAATGTCTAAATATTCCATTACCGTACTTCGAAGCATGTCAACCGCTGTTTAAAACCAATTTTTATGCCATTTATGTCGTAGAGAAGTGTTAATATTCCGACCGGGAGTATGCATTGAGCCTAAACAGCCGAATAAAATTTCTCCTCAGAAGCGACTCATGCACGCGCATCATTGAAAGGTCCTCCGAGCAGCCACTTACAAAAGGCGATAATATATTTCAACCTGAGGTTCCCTCGTAAACCTTCAGTTATTTCGCGGGCTCTGAGAGCCTATTGGAGCCCTGGGAATTGTCACGTTACAGCTAAGATCCTTACTTTTCAATAAAAAGAGGTAAGACGCACGACTCCTTGTCAGACAGGGTACTTCCTGCTTGAAGCCTTGTCAGGTTTTTGCCTGCCATAGGAGTTCTGTTATACTCACAGACACCATTCAAACAGTTTTAGAAAATTCAGAGTGTTTTCTATCCAAACCTGAACAATAATATGCATATTCTAGCTTCTGAGTTGGTGTAGGAGGCAGTTAAAAATGGGAACATATTTTTTCCAAAATTCTCAATACTGCCCCCTATACCAAACAGGTTAAGGGCGAGTCCGCTATCCATAAAGTTCCCAGCTGCGCCTGAATCAACTAGCGCCTTATGCTGGGAAAATGGAGCAAAATCAAGAAAAAAAATTAAGACAAACATGTGACCAACAGAGGATTCTGGGTGAGTGTGGTGCTGACTCACCTGGGATGAACGAGGAGTGTTCTGCCTGCCCTCTCGACTCCCAGAGGGACCCCCCCAGCACCGGTCGGCCGTGTGTCCTCGTCGACCACAATTGGTGCAGGAGGGGCGCCCTCCTCCGGTTCCCCCTAGCTCCATGGGAATGGGCGCAGGCAGGCTAGGAGATGGAACTGACAGGACCCTTTCTGAACGCCCGCGGGCAGCCAGCAGATTGTCCAGTCGTATAGACATGTCAATGAGTTCATCTAGGGAGAGTGTAGTATCCCGACACGCTAGCTCCCTGCGGACGTCCTCCCGGAGGCTACACCTGTAGTGGTCCATTAGGGCCCTGTCGTTCCACCCAGCCCCAACAGCCAAGGTCCGGAACTCTAGGGCAAAGTCTTGTGCGCTCCTCATCTCCTGTCTGAGGTGAAACAGTCGTTCAGCCGCCGCTCGTCCTTCTGGGGGGGTGATCGAATACAGCCCTGAAACGGCGGGTGAACTCAGGGTAGTTATTCCTCAATGAGTCTGGTCCATTCCAAACAGCGTTGGCCCACTCCAATGCTCGACCCGTCAGGCAGGAGATGAGGAGGCTCACACTCTTCTCCACCGAGGGAGTCGGCCTCACGGTCGCCAGGTATAACTCTAGTTGTAATAGAAATCCCTGGCACCTTGCCGCAGCTCCATCGTACTCCCTCGGAGGCGTAAGACGCAGCGCCCCACATCCAGATGGGGAAGGGAGTGGAGGAGGTGGACTCGTCGGGTGAACCGGAGGTGAAGGGAGGAAACCACTCCTCTCCCATCGATCCGTCCTCTCCATCATCTGGTCCATGGCTGACCCAATCCGATGGAGGACGGTGGTGTGATGGAGGACCCGTTCTTCCATCGATGGTAGAGGAGTGGTGGCTGCTTCTGCTGACTCCATGCTGTTGGTGCGGGCTTCTGTAACGCTTGGACGTCGTGGGTGTGGAGTCAGGCGCAGGAGGCAGAAAAATGTTTGGTACAATATATCAATTTAAAAAGTACCACAAAAGAGAAAAAATGCCCAAACACAACAGGGCGTAACAAAACCAAAGTCCAACAACACGATACACTACACGAACACAGTGAAAACACGTAACAAGCCCGCACACAGAACAGGTGGAGAGGGGGGCTTAAATAACACCACTAATTACCTAAATGAACACAGGTGCAACTAATAAAGACATAACTAACAGAAAAACGAAAAGGAGATCGATGGCAGCTAGTAGGCCGGTGAAGACGACCGCCGATCGCCACCCGAAGAGGGAGAGGAACCACCCTCGGCAGTAGTCGTGACAGGCATAGCAATTAGGATCTGGCTAAAAATACTTGAGTTAGTTATGGAACCTATTGCCCTTTATGGTTGTGAGGCCTGGGGTCCGCTCACCAACCAAGATTTCACAAAATGGAACAAACACCAAATTGAGACTCTGCATACAGAATTCTGCTAAATTATCCTCAGAGTACAACATAAAACACTAATAATGCATGTAGAACAGAATTAGGCAGATACCCACTAATTATCAAAATCCAGAAAAGAGCTGTTAAATTCTACAACCACCGAAAAGGAAGTGATTCCCAAACCTTCCATAACAAAGCCATCACCTACAGAGAGATGAACCTGGAGAAGAGCCCTCTAAGCAAGATGGTCCTGGGGTGAAATACCACAGTGGCAGAATACCTGACCATAGTGACTGACCCAAACTTAAGGAAAGCTTTGACTATGTACAGACTCAGTGGGCAGAGCCATCGTATAGGCAGACTTGGCTCTCAAGAGAAGACAGGCTATGTGCACACTGCCCAGAAAATGAGGTGGAAACTGAGCTGCACTTCCTAACATCCTGTCAAATGTATGACCATATTAGAGACACATATTTCCCTCAGATTAAACAGATCCACAAAGAATTCGAAAACAAACCCAATTTTGATAAACTCCCATATCTACTGGGTGAAATACCACAGTGTGCCATCACAGCAGCAAGATTTGTGACCTGTTGCCACAATAAAAGGGCAACCAGTGAAGAACAAACACCATTGTAAATAAAACCCATATTTATGTTTATTTATCTTCCCTTTTGTACTAACTATTTGCACATAATATGACATTTGAAATGTCTTTATTCTTTTAGAAGTTTTGTGAGTGTAATATTTTCTGTTTAATTTGTATCGTTTATTATCTACTTTACTTGCTTTGGCAATATAAATATCTGTTTCCCATGCCAATAAATCCCATGAATTGAACAATTTAAATGTAATTAAGAGAGAGAGAAAAAGAGAGAAAGAGAGAGACAGAGAGAGACAGACAGAGAGAGAGAGAGAGACAGAGAGAGAGAGAGAAAAGTAATGAGGCAGTTTATTTTCAGAGTGACATTGGCTCTCAAGGTTTTGTTTTGCAGTAAACAGGCATAAAAGATTAATTTCCAAAACTTGGCTGGAAAACAATCGTGTGTTCATGGATGCATCGTGAAACATGAAACTGATTATATGTAGCCCCATTCATTATTTTCTTTGTGCGTCTGTATGTCTATATGCACTATGTCCATGTGGTGTGTGATACTATCTCACCTCTAGCGGCTAGCTGACACAATCTCCTTCCTCCTGGCTAAAGCGCTATAACGCTAATGCTTGATATCAGCTATCAGAACTGTAGCGTTTTTTTTTTTTTTTTACCACAGGATAATATAGTAGTTCAGCTAACCATGCTAGCATCCTCAGTTCATCACACCTTCACCTCTTCCTGAACCTGTTACCGTGGTGACAGCTAGCTTCCGCCAACCTTTCTTTTCATCTTGGTTTCCAAATTGGCCCTTAAAAAAATAAAAAATAAAAACTATACTTTTTGTAATAAAACAGATAGCGTTTAGACCGTAATTAGTTTGAAGGAGCCAACGGTTCTTTCTGCCATAGTTTTGTCTGAATTCGTCACTTCTCGGTCTCCTGCTTTAACCTTCAGGCAGGTCTGACCTTGAGTATAGGACCCCAGAGTGCTGCACGATGAAAACATGACCATATATTTGAGAACCGAGTATTTAATGTGACAGACACTAATTCAAGATGATTTCTCTCCACACACACACACACACACACACACACACACACACACACACACACACACACACACACACACACACACACACACACACACACACACACACAGACGCACATACACACACACACGCACGCACGCATACACACACACACGCACACACACACACATACACACACACACACACACACAGAGGAACACACACACACACACACACAGAGGCACACACGTTCAGGGACCATGTATCTTGATTAAACGGCGGGGGAAGTGATGGAATGTCAGAATCATTAAATGTAAAGATCTGACACTTTTCTAAGACATGAGTACGTGCTTGCGGTGTGTGTGTGTGTGTGTGTATGTGCGTCTATGTGTGCCTCTGTGTGTGTGTGTGTGTGTGTGTGTGTGTGTGTGTGTGTGTGTGTGTGTGTGTGTGTGCGTCTATGTGTTCCTTTGTGTGTGTGTGTGCGTCTATGTGAGTCTACGTGTGCCTAGTTTATGAGCAATGGTGGGTGGGGAAGTGAAGCTCCTGGGTATTGTCCCATGATGCAATCTGTCAATCAATACTCCCCAATTACAAATATCATACACGCAATTGACTTGGCGGGCTGCCATTAGATTGCTGCGGTGCGGTGGTAGAACAGCCAGGTCAACCGTGATACAAGCCAGTATTCGATGTCCAACCCATGTCCGAGGACGTCGGCAGATGATTCCAAAGATATCAAGTTTGATTCCTTCAATATAAAGTTGTTTTTTTCAATATTTTTATTTTTATTTTAAACCAATCCCAAACCTTAAACCTTGGCCTTAACCATTCTGAATTAATGCCTAAACTTAACCTTCAACGTTTCAAAATGTGATGTTTGGAACATCGTCCTAAAATGTGATATTTGAGAAACGTATGATGTGAAACTGTCAATAGAATGCTATTAAAACAGGGACTGGCATGTCTTCAGCATTCAACCTTCTGAGTTGTCTCTCTCAAAACGGAGAGTCAGAGACAGACAGGGTTGAATAGAGGACACTGTCGGGTTTTAATAGCTTAGGGACGTAATGCTGGGTTGTATGTTACAGCAACCGACTCTCTCTGTGTCTAACATCGACAGGTAGGGGGGATGACCGTTTGCTGTGTTTGGAGACAGGGAGGATAAGTATGGTGTGTGTGTGTGTGTGTGTGTGTGTGTGTGTGTGTGTGTGTGTGTGTGTGTGTGTGTGTGTGTGTGTGTGTGTGTGTGTGTGTGTGTGTGTGTGTGTGTGTGTGTGTGTGTGTGTGTGTGTGTGTGTGTGTGTGTGTGTGTGTGTGTGTGTGTGTGTGTGTGTGTGTGTGTGTGTGTGTGTGTGTGTGTGTGGTGTGTGTGTGTGTTGTGTGTGTGTGTGTGTGTGTCTGAGGATGTGTGTGTGTATGTAATGGGTTGACTATACTCAACTTGTCACCATGCAGAGAGAGAGAGAGAGACAGAGAGAGACAGACAGAGAGACAGAGAGAGACAGACAGAGAGACAGAGAGAGAGAGAGACAGAGAGACAGAGAGACAGAGAGACAGAGAGACAGAGAGACAGAGAGACAGAGAGACAGAGAGACAGAGAGACAGAGAGACAGAGAGACAGAGAGACAGAGAGACAGAGAGACAGAGAGACAGAGAGACAGAGAGACAGAGAGAGGACTACTGCCGAGGGTGGTTCCTCTCCCTGTTCGGGCGGTGCTCGGCGGTCGTCGTCACCGGCCTACTAGCTGCCATCGATCCCCTTTTCGTTTTTCTGTTAGTTATGTCTTTATTAGTTGCACCTGTGTTCATTTAGGTAATTAGTGGTGTTATTTAAGCCCCCCTCTCCACCTGTTCTGTGTGCGGGCTTGTTACGTGTTTTCACTGTGTTCGTGGTGTGTATCGTGTTGTTGGACTTTGGTTTTGTTACGCCCTGTTGTGTTTGGCCATTTTTTCCTCTTTTGTGGTACTTATTAAATGTATATATTGTACCAAACATTTTTGTTTTGTAGTGATTCCTATATTGTTGATGTAAAGAATATTTGTTGGTCCGTGGTGTGTAATGAGGAGCAACCAGACGCTGCACTGGACACATTTATTAAATTGCTTATTCCAGTTGCTAATAAGCATGCACCCATTAAGAAAATGACTGTAAAAAAAAGCAGTTCAGTCCCCTTGGATTGATGAAGAATTGTCACGACTTCCGCCGAAGTCGGTTCCTCTCCTTGTTCGGGCGGCGTTCGGCGGTCGACGTCACCGGTCTTCTAGCCATCGCCGATCCACCTTTCACTTTCCATTTGTTTTGTCTGTGTTTTCTACACACCTGGTTTCGTTCCCCAATTACATGTTCATGTATTTAACCCTCTGTTTCCCCCATGTTGTTGTGCGTGATTGTTTCTATGTTCATTCGGTAGGTTATGGCTGGATTTCGACGGGTGCTGTTTTCACCCGTGCGTAATTGATTACCGTTTATTGTTGCTCAAGTGTATTGTTACCTTGTGCCTTTATTTATGAGTAAAGAACGTTGCTCACTCATTTTTGTTCTCCTGCGCCTGACTTCATGCACCAGCAACACTCACCTTCTGACAAGAATTGAAAAATTGTATGGTTGAGAAGGATTGATGCAAAAGGAACGGCAAATATGTCTGACAGCCAGACATTGGCAAAAGTACTGTAAGTTGAGAAATCATGTGATTAAACTGAACTAAAATAAAAAATAAACTATACTTTGAAACAAAAAATAAATGATATAAGTTTATACACTCATTCTGAATTGTTAAAGTTTAGGATAGAGTAAAATATATATATATATAATTTATCCACACCTGGGATCGACCTCTCAACCTTCTCAACCAGAGCCATGAGATTACATCAGTCCACCACTCTCATCCACAACACTCAAGCAAAACCTAAGACTACTTGATGGTAATAGGGCTCACTGTTGCCCCCTAGTGGACAGTTTTGAAGTCATTTCCTGACGTCCTCAGGACATGGATAGACGTTCAATTTCAACATCAATCTTGAACGATGCATCCTAAAAATGGACGTTCATTCATAATGAGTCGATTGAAAAATGGAAACTATGAGATCTTGTTGGGTTTGTGTTTACTAACCCTACAGCTGTGTACTAAACCCTACAGTTGTGTACTAAACCTTACAGCTGTGTACTAAACCTTACAGCTGTGTACTAAACCCTACAGTTGTGTACTAAACCCTCCAGCTGTGTACTAAACCCTACAGCTGTGTACTAAACCCAACAGCTGTGTACTAACCCCTACAGTTGTGTACTAAACCCTACAGTTGTGTACTAAACCCTCCAACTGTGTACTAAACCCTACAGCTGTGTACTAAACCCAACAGATGTGTACTAACCCCTACAGCTGTGTACTAAACCCAACAGCTGTGTACTAACCCCTACAGTTGTGTACTAAACCCTACAGTTGTGTACTACATCTACAGCTGTGTACTAAACCCTACAGCTGTGTACTGGAGTGACTCTGACTGGGACAGATCAGAGTTGTTGCACACCAACCAGCCCACCCACGCCTCCATTGTGAGAGGGTTTAGACAGGAAAAGAACAGGCTGCTGCATCATGTATGAACTGAGGTGTTGTTTCATTCCTTCCAGGGACAAAATATAAACAATACATCATATAACATTATTACACCACGACATACTGTATCAACAAAAAGTACAGTACAAAATGTTTAATACCACCATACAAAAATATTTCAATGTATTCGTATGTGTGTGTCTGTACATGTGTGTGTGTCTCTTCACAGTCCCCGTTGTTCCATAAGGTGTGTTTTTATCTGTTTTTTAAATCTGATTCTACTGCTTGCATCAGTTACCTGATGCGGAATAGAGTTCCATGTAGTCATGGCTCTATGTTGTACTGTGTGCCTCCCATAGTCTGTTCTGGACTTGGAGACTGTGAAGAGACCTCTGGTGGGGTATGCATGGGTGTCTGAGCTGTGTGATAGTAGTTTAAACAGACAGCTTGTCAAGATTTCATACAAAAGCAAGTAGTGATGATGTCAATCTCTCTTCCACTTTGAGCCATGAGAGATTCAAATCAAATTAAATCAAACTTCATTTGTCACATGCGCCAAATACAGCACGTGTAGACTTACCGTGAAATGCTTACTTACAAGCCCTTAACCAACAGTGCAGTTCAAGAAGAAGAAAATATTTTCCAAGTAGGCTAAAATAAAAAGTAATGAATAAAAAGTGACATGCATATAATTACTGTTAGCTCTCCGTGTACTTTTAAGAGCCAGCCGTGCTGCCCTGTTCTGAGCCAACTGCAATTTTCTCAAAGTCTCTCTTTGTGATACCTGACCACACAACTAAACAGTAGTCCAGGTGTGACAAAACTAGGGCCTGTAGGACCTGCCTTGTTGATAGTGCTGTATTTTATATATTTTATTTATTTATTTATTATTTATTTATTTATTTATATTTATTTATTTAACTAGGCAAGTCAGTTAAGAACAAATTCTTATTTAAAATGACTGCCTACCAAGAGCCAAAAGGCCTCCTGTGGGGATGGGGCCTGGGATAAAAAAATATATATGTACAATATAAATATAGGACAAAACACACATAACAACAAGAGAGACACAACACTACATAAAGAGAGACCTAAGACAACAACATAACAAGGCAGCAACACATGACAACAAAGCATTGTAGCAACACAACATGACAACAACATGGTTTCAACACAACATGGTAGCAGCACAAAAACATGGTACAAACATTGGGCAAAGTCAACAGCACAAAGGTCAAGAAGGTAGAGACAACAATACATCACTGAAGCAGCCACAACGGTCAGTAAAAGCGTCCATGATTGAGTCTTTGAATGAAGAGATTGAGATAAAACTGTCCAGTTTGGGTGTTTGTTGCAGCTCGTTCCAGTCGCTAGCTGCAGCGAACTGAAAAGAGAAGAGACCCAGGGATGTGTGTGCTTTGGGGACCTTTAACATAATGTGACTGGCAGAACGGGTGTTGTATGTGGCGAATGAGGGCTGTTGAGAAGTCACAGCCTCACTTTATTATGGACAGACTTCTCCCCATCTTAGCTACTGTCGTATCAATATGTTTTGACCATGACAGTTTACAATCCAGGGTTACTCTGATTTGTCCCAAATACAATGCTTTATGTTTAGAAAATATTTAGAACAAACTTATTCCTTGCTACCCATTCTGAAACTAACTGTAGCTCTTTATTACTTTCTGCAGTCATTTCAGTCGCTGTAGTAGCTGACGTGTATAGTGTTGAGTCATCCGGATACATAGACACACTGGATTTGCTTTACTGGCATGTCATTAGTAAAGTTTGAAGAAAGTAAGGGGCCTAAACAGCTGCCCTGGGGAATTCCTGATTCTACCTGGATTATGTTGGAGAGGTTTCCATTAAAACCTCTTTGGGCTAGGGGGCAGTATTTTGACGTCCGGATGAATAGCGTGCCCAAAGTAAACTGCCTGTTACTCATGCCCAGAAGCTAGGATATGCATATAATTGGTAGATTTGGATAGCACATATTCTATAGTTTCTAAAACTGTTAAACTAATGTCTGTGACTATAACAGAACTGATATGGCAGACGAAACCCAGAGGACAAACCATCCCCCCAAAACAATTCAGCCTACCACTGTTTCCAATGGCTGTCATGATTATTATGAGGCGAAATCCTTCCAGATTGCAGTTCCTAGAGCTTCCACTAGATGTCAACAGTCTTTAGAATGAGTTTCAGCTTGTTTTTGGAAAAATGAGCTAGAATTTGTAGTTTTTCTAAGTGGCTCCCATGTTGGCTGTAGTGTTTTCATGCAAATGGATGAGAGCGCGTTCTTTGTTGTTTATCTCCAGTAAGGACAATAACGATTCTTCGTCTTAAATTTGATCGTTTATTTACGTATTAGGGTACCTGAGATTTGATTATAAATGTTGTTTGACTTGTTTGGAGAAGTTTATTGGTAACGTTTGGGATTCATTTTGTATGCATTTTGAAGGAGGGAAACCGGTGGATTATTGAATGAAGTGTGCCAGAAAAACAGAGTTTTTGGGGACATAATGAAGGACTTTATCGAACAAAAGGACCATTTGTGATGTAGCTGGAACCTTTTGGAGTGCCACCAGAAAAAGATCTTCAAAGGTAAGGCATTTATTATATCGCTATTTCTGACTTTCGTGGCGCACCTACCTGGTTGAAAAATGTTTTTCATGCTTTTGTATGTGGGGTACTGTCCTCAGATAATCGCATGGTGTGCTTTTGCCGTTAAGCCTTTTTGAAATCTGACACAGCGGCTGGATTAACAAGAAGTTAAGCCTTATTTTGATGTATGACACATGTATTTTCATGAATGTTAAGTATTTCTATTTCTGTAATTTGTATTTCGCGCTCTGCAATTTCACCGGATGTTGTCGAGGTGGGTCGCTAGCGGAACGCCTGTGCCAGAAAGGTTAAAGACCACCCTCTGTGTTCTGTTAAACAAGTAACTCTTTATCCACAATATAGCAGGGGGTGTAAAGCCATAACACATGTGTTTTTCCAGCAGCAGACTATGATCGATAATGTCAAAAGCCGCTCTGAAGTCCAACAAAACAGCCCCCACAAATCTTTTCATCATCATTTGTGTAAGTGCTATGTTTTTTTTTATTGTCCTTCCCTGTAGGAGTGCTGAAAGTCTTTTGTCAATTTGTTTACTGTAAAATAGATCTGGATTTGGTCAAACATAATTTTTTCCAGAAGTTTACCAAGGGTAGGTAACAGGCTGATTGGTCGGCTATTTGAGCCAGTAAAGGGAGCTTTACTGTTCTTGGGCAGTGGAATGACTTTTTTGTTTCCTTCCAGGCCTGAGGGCACACACTTTGAATATATGGTAAATAGGAGTGGCAATATCATCCAGATTTTCCATCCAGATTGTCAGACCCCGGTGGCTTGTCATTGTTGATAGACAACAATGGCTTTGTCACCTTTTCCACACTTATTTTACGGAATTCAAAAGTCCAATGCTTGTCTTTCATAATTTGGTCAGAAACTTGGATGTGTAGTGTCAGTGTTTGTTGCTGGCATGTCATCCATAAGTTTGCTTATCTTGCCAATGAAAAAGTAATTAAAAGCAATATCAGAGGGTTTTGTGATGAAGGAGCCATCTGATTTAATGAATGATGGAGCCGAGATTGTCTTTTTTCCCAAAATGTTATATAATGTTTTAACCCTATCTCAAACCTTAACCCTTACCTTAACCATTCGGAATGAGTGTCTAAACTTAATGTTTTAACCCTATCCCAAACCTTAACCCTTACCTTAACTCTTACCTTAACCATTCAGAATGAGTGTCTAAACTTAATGTTTTAACCCTATCTCAAACCTTAACCCTTACCTTAACCATTCAGAATGAGTGTCTAAACTGAATGTTTTAACAATATCCCAAACCTTAAACCTTACCTTAACCATTCAGAATGAGTGACTAAACTGAATGTTTTAACCCTAGTGTAGTCTTAACATTCTGTATACTCCCCTTGTCCTAAGGATACAAAATGACCCGCCTTCGCTAAACCACTAAAATAAAGCAGCTTAATTGAATTATATTTTGCATTTAGAAACAACCTGTCATTCATCCCAAACTTTGTGAATACTGGGTTTTCCCTTTTCACAATGCAGAAAGTCTGCATTTAATCAGTGGACACCACTCGTTTTCATTACAACACACCTGTCATTACATCAGCTGATGTCACAAAGTGCTATACAGAAACCCAGCTTAAAAACCCCAAACAGCAAGCAATGCAGATGTAGAAGCACAGTGGCCAGGAAAAACTCCCTAGAAAGGCAGGAACCTAGGAGGAAACCTAGAAAGGAACCAGGCTCTGACGGGTGCGCAGTCCTCTGCTGGCTGTGCCGGGTGGAGATTAAAACAGAAGATAGCCAAGATTTTCAAACGTCCATAGATGACCAGCAGGGTCAGATAATAATAATCACAGTGGTTGTAGAGGGTGCAACAGGTCAGCACCTCAGGAGTAAATATAATTTGGCTTTTCATAGCCTAGCATTCAGAGTTAGAGACAGCAGGTGTGGTAGAGAGAGAGAGAGTTGAAAACAGCAAGTCCGGGACAAGGGAGCACGTTCAGTGAACAGGTCAGGGTTCCATATCAGGGTTAATTCTGCATGGTATCAGGGTTAATTCTGCATGGTATCAGGGTTAATTCTGCATGGTATCAGGGTTAATTCTGCATGGTATCAGGGTTAATTCTGCATGGTATCAGGGTTAATACTGCGTGGTATCAGGGTTAATTCTGCATGGTATCAGGGTTAATTCTGCATGGTATCAGGGTTAATTCTGCGTGGTATCAGGGTTAATTCTGCGTGGTATCAGGGTTAATTCTGCATGGTATCAGGGTTAATTCTGCATGGTATCAGGGTTAATTCTGCACGGTATCAGGGTTAATTCTGCATGGTATCAGGGTTAATTCTGCGTGGTATCAGGGTTAATTCTGCACGGTATCAGGGTTAATTCTGCGTGGTATCAGGGTTAATTCTGCGTGGTATCAGGGTTAATTCTGCATGGTATCAGGGTTAATTCTGCGTGGTATCAGGGTTAATTCTGCGTGGTATCAGGGTTAATTCTGCGTGGTATCAGGGTTAAATCTGCGTGGTATCAGGGTTAATTCTGCATGGTATCAAGGTTAATTCTGCATGGTATCAGGGTTAATTCTGCATGGTATCAGGGTTAATTCTGCATGGTATCAGGGTTAATTCTGCATGGTATCAGGGTTAATTCTGCATGGTATCAGGGTTAATTCTGCATGGTATCAGGGTTAATTCTGCGTGGTTACCGGATTAATTCTGCATGGTATCAGGGTTAATTCTGCACGGTATCAGGGTTAATTCTGCACGGTATCAGGGTTAATTCTGCACGGTATCAGGGTTAATTCTGCGTGGTATCAGGGTTAATTCTGCGTGGTATCAGGGTTAAATCTGCGTGGTATCAGGGTTAAATCTGCATGGTATAAGGGTTAATTCTGCATGGTATCAAGGTTAATTCTGCATGGTATCAGGGTTAATTCTGCATGGTATCAGGGTTAATTCTGCATGGTATCAGGGTTAATTCTGCGTGGTTACCGGATTAATTCTGCATGGTATCAGGGTTAATTCTGCACGGTATCAGGGTAAATTCTGCACGGTATCAGGGTTAATTCTGCACGGTATCAGGGTTAATTCTGCGTGGTATCAGGGTTAATTCTGCATGGTATCAGGGTTAATTCTGCATGGTATCAGGGTTAATTCTGCATGGTATCAGGGTTAATTCTGCATGGTATCAGGGTTAATTCTGCATGGTATCTGGGTTAATTCTGCATGGTATCAGGGTTAATTCTGCATGGTATCAGGGTTAATTCTGCGTGGTTACCTGGTTAATTCTGCATGGTATCAGGGTTAATTCTGCATGGTATCAGGGTTAATTCTGCATGGTAACAGGGTTAATTCTGCATGGTATCAGGGTTAATTCTGCATGGTATCAGGGTTAATTCTGTGTGGTATCAGGGTTAATTCTGCATGGTATCAGGGTTAATTCTGTGTGGTATCAGGGTTAATTCTGCGTGGTATCAGGATTAATTCTGCATGGTATCAGGGTTAATTCTGCATGGTATCAGGGTTAATTCTGCATGGTATCAGGGTTAATTCTGCATAGTACCAGGGTTAATTCTGCGTGGTATCAGGGTTAATTCTGCATGGTATCAGGGTTAATTCTGCATGGTATCAGGGTTAATTCTGCATGGTATCAGGGTTAATTCTGCATGGTATCAGGGTTAATTCTGCATGGTATCAGGGTTAATTCTGTGTGGTATCAGGGTTAATTCTGCATGGTATCAGGGTTAATTCTGCATGGTATCAGGTTTAATTCTGCATGGTATCAGGGTTAATTCTGTGTGGTATCAGGGTTAATTCTGCATGGTATCAGGGTTAATTCTGCATGATATCAGGGTTAATTCTGCATGGTATCAGGGTTAAAACAGAAAGAACTCAAAGGCTAGCAGTTTAGGCATTCGTTCCAAGTGGTTAAGGTTAAGGGCTATGGTTTGGGGAAGGCTTTAAACAAAATAATTAACATCAACTATCATCAAGTATTTTCACAGCTTGTGAACTGTGGTAGCTCACTGGTCTAAGCAACACGCCCTGTTCAAATGTCCAAAGTATGTATTTTTCGTGTTATCTGGCTGCACAAACGTGCGCACACACACACACACACACACGCACGCACACACACGCACACAAGCAGGCAAGCACACATAGAAATACACACGCACACACATCCTGAGGGTCGATACAACCCCCTCAGACAAAGGCAGCAGTGTGGAGATTGTTAGCGGCTGAGACAGCTGCCTTTTTAGCTGCAGGGCAAACAACTGCTACGAGGGATACAAACGAGTGGGAGTCAGGAGGGAGGAAAACAGGCTGAATTATCCATCGACTTCAGCTGTAACTGAAATCCCAACAGACGGTTGGTTATATGTGAAACATATGGTGAGTGTGACAAAATAAAGGCGAGAGTTGATTGTCAGGCCTATTAATCAAAAAGGTCATGTGAGCACAGATAGACGCTTCACAAGTGTATCATGCACATGACATCACACACACACACACACACACACACACACACACACACACACACACACACAGTTGAGGACTTGTGGATATTGCAGGTAGGAGATAACTTTGAGGAATGTTCTGTCTAACCTTTAAAGCCTTAAAGGTTGTCAAGGTGAGAAAAAAAGTAATCAGCAGAAAAAGGAGAACAAGAGGGAAAGAGAGAGAGATAAAGGTCAAAAGTTTGGACATACCTATTCATTACAAAGTTTTTTCTTTATTTTTTACTATTTTCTGCATTGTAGAATAATAGTGAAGACATCAAAACTATTAAATAAAACAAATGAAATCATGTAGTAACCAAAAAAAAAAACGGTTAAAAAAATAAAAATATATTTCATATTTTATATTCTTCAAAGTAGCCACCCTTTGCCTTGATGACAGCCTTGCACACTCTTGGCATTCTCTCAACCAGCTTCACGAGTTAGTCACCTGGAATGCATTTCAATTAACAGGTGTGCTTTGTTAAAGTTAATTTGATTTGCAATCAGTTGTGTTGTAGCAAGTTAGGGGATAGTACACAGAAGATAGCCCTACTTGGTATAAGACCAAGTCCATATTATTGAAAGGATCAAAGCTGGAGATGAGAAGCAGGTACGGGTAGTTGAACATTTAATGCGGAACTGACAAAGAGCAAGACAGGAACAGCAACAGCACACGGATAAACAACGACAAACGACAATCAATGCAGCAGCGGGGAACAGAGCTGGGGAACTGACAAATATAGAGGAGGTAATGAACAGGTGATTGAGTCCAGGTGAGTCCAGTAATCGCTGATGCGCGTGATGGGGGAGGGAGGGGGGGGGGGGGGCAGGTGTGTGTACTGATGGTGGCAGGTATGCGTAATGCTGGGGGGCCTGGTGCCTTCGAGAGCCAGGGAGGGGGAACGGGAGCAGGCGTGACAATTATGGCAAGAACATCTCAAATAAGCAAAGAGAGACGACAGTCCATCATAACTTTAAGACATGAAGGTCAGCCAATCCGGAAAATATCAAGAACTGAAATTGTCTCTCATGAGGACCGCACCAGGAATGGAAGACCCAGAGTTACCTTTGCTGCAGAGGATAAGTTCAGTAGAGTTAACTGCACCTATGATTGCAGCCCAAATACAAAATAAAGTGCCTTGCAAATGTATTCTTCTTCTTTGGTGTTTTTCCTAATTTGTTGCATTACAACCTGTAATTTAATGGATTTTTTTTTAGATTTCATGTAATGGACAAACCCAAAATAGTCCAAACTAGTGAAGTGAAATGAAAAAAAAAATAACTTGTTTCAAAAAAATCTAAAAAAAAATGAAAAGTGGTGCGTGCATATGGTTACCAACTTTCTCACTACCAAATAAGATGGCGTGCCATTGCCCGGTGCCACAGCGGTGTAGGTTAGGCGTTGTGTGAATGAATTTACAGTGTATATTCATATTCTTATTCAAATGGAAAGGCAAAACATTTGAATATTCCATTTAGCCTATAGCGTTACTAAAATGGTATCATTATGTAAACTTATGTGAATATACCTGAAAATAAATGATCAAACAAAATCACAATCTGGACCTTTACAGCAAAAAAAAATAAAAAATAAAAATGCAAAAGAAGAAAAGAGGGGCATGAGTCACTCACCAAGTCTACTTATTTTTTTGCTGCTCTTGACTGATTTCAAGCAGTCCTTTGTCCTTTTTGAATAGCCAGAGAGAAGTCATTACATGATAAGTCCCAGTTCACAGATATTTGAAGTTCATTTTTGATCAGCTCTGTGCTGCATCTGTTTCTAGTGTCTGACTATTTAATGGTCAGCAGGGAGAGAAATCCTCTCTACAAAGACATTTGAGCCTGGCTGAGGACAAATGAGACAATCCTGAATATGTTGATCAAATGTGTTTTTGGAAAACTGCCACCCACTTTTCACTGGTGGATTTTGTGGTATCCTGTCTGGCTTTCTGTATTTCCTCCCGGCATGCACAAAACTCTTCATAGAGTTGGTCCGTACTGACTGTCTCTGTCATTTTGAGGACAACCACAACCTGCTCCATGTCAATGAAGGAGAGCTCCTCATAGACGCCAATCAGTTTTAGTTTCACCATTACATTTTCTGGTGAGAAATCAAACCACTTGTCAATGTATGTAATGACAGTGTCATAGAACTTCAAAGTCCTGTTGCTGCTTGGACCTTTGTGCTGACAATTGTTTGTCCATCAGCTGCTTGGTCTGGTATCCAAAAAAAGCTGTTCTGTTTCCGCTAAAGCATCTTTATTTTTTAACCTTTGGACTTCCTCGTAAACATCTGTGATGCAGAGCGTTGTTTCCTCCAGATTATTTATGAGTTGGACAAAAAGTTGGAAAAAGCACAGAAAAATCTCAGCAGCTTCCGTTTTTTCTTCATACTCAAAAATACTCTTCAGTGTCACAGGACAGGTCTCCCTGGGACCTGAAGTACGAAGTAAGAGCCGGCCAAATTTGCAGGAGACAATCGACAGCTGGATGAAGAGAGAGCCATCGTGTGCAAACATGTTGCAGAATTTCACGCCACTCAATGTCAACAAAGGCAAAAAAATTTACGCAGTTCCTCTCTTCGGGAAGCAGATACTGATAAGTGGCTGTGGATCTTTAAAACAATTGTCTCAATATCCACTGACGGCTGATCGCAGGCGTGCTGGCAGTCATTGTGAGCTATGTGAGCTGGGCAATCAGCTTTCAGAATGCAATTGTTGGCACTGCTCAGTAACTGGTTAACGGAGTGGTGTTTTCCAATTTTGTCAGTTTCCGCAGTAGACGTCACGAAGAATGCACCGATATTACTAGCACCTTTAGCTAGCGTGGCCTTGCGCATTTCTGTGAATGCATGCTGAGTTAGGTCATTCTCCCCTCCATGGCCAATTGAGAATTCCCGACGGCCCCTCAAGGGTGCGTTCTCAGTCCTCTCCTGCACTCCCTGTTCACCCATGACTGCATGGCCAGGCACGACTCCAACAGTTTGCTGTTGACACAACAGTGGTAAAACTGATCACCGAAAATTATGAGATAGCCTATAGGGAGGAGGTCAGAGACCTGGCCATGTGGTGCCAGGATAACAACCTCTCCCTCAACGTGATCAAGACAAATGAAATTATTGTGGACTATGAGAAAAGGAGGACAGAGCACTTCCCATTATCATCGATGGGACTGTAGTGGAGCAGGTTGAGAGCTTCAAGTTCCTTGGTGTCCACATCACCAACAAACTATCACGGTCCAAACACACCAAGACAGTCGTGAAGAGGGCACAACAAAGTCTATTCCCCCTCAGGAGACTGAAAAGATTTGGCATGGGTCCTTAGAACCTCAAAAAGTTATACATCTGCACCTTCAAGAGCATTCTGACTGATTGCATCACCGCCTGGTACTGCAACTGCTCAAACTTCCGACCGCAAGGCACTGCAGAAGGTAATGCGTATGGCCCAGGACATCACTGGGGCCAAGCTACCTGCCATCCAGAACCTCTATAGCAGGCGGTGTCAGGCCCTAAAAATTGTCAAAGACTCCAGCCACCGAAGTCATAGACTGTTCTCTCTGCTACCGCACGACAAGCGGTTACGGAGCGCCATGTCTAGGTCCAAAAAGCTTCTTAGCAGCTTCTACCCCGAAGCCATAAGACTCCTGAATTGCTAATCAAATGGTTACCCAGACTATTTGCATTGTATAATTTTGATGTCTTCATTATTGTCACGTCCTGGCCAGTATAAGGGTTAATTGTTATTGTAGTTTGGTCAGGACGTGGCAGAGGGTATTCGTTTTATGGTATTCGGGGTGGTGTGTTTGTTGTAGGGGATTTGATTTGTGTATTCCGGGGTTTTTGGGCACTGTTCCTTGTTATGTATGTCTATGATTGATCTAGCTGTTGTATGTCTATGTGTGGTCAATTGGGGTTGGGACTCTCAATTGAAGGCAGGTGTTGTCCATTTGCCTTTGATTGAGAGTCCCATATATTAGGGTGTGTTTGTATGTGTCTTTTGTGGGAGATTGTGTGCACTGCGTTTGTTTGAGCCTGCCACACTGTTGCCGTTGTGAGTATTGTTTATTGTTTTTTTTTTTTCAAGTGGATACCTTACATGTTTTATCAGTAATAAACATGTGTCCACAATTCCGCTGCATTTTGGTCCTCCTTTCCTCAACACGACGAAATGCGTGACAATTATTATTCTACAATGTAGAAAATAGTACATATAAAGAAAAAAACCTTGAATGAGTAGGTGTGTCCATACTTTTGACTGGTACTGTATATACACAGTGTAACGATTGTCGTCGGGAGACGAGGAAGCGGACCAAAACGCAGCTGGGAGCGAATACATGTTTATTTAACACACTAGAATTAAACATGTACACAAACTCAAGGAAAAACTGCCAATACGTTACGTGCTCAAATAACGTTACAGAACAACCCACCGAACCAGGACCAAGCAGCGGGAGGAAAAGGAGCGCAAGAGATGGGCTCGCGAGGGGAGGGAGTTCTGGACCTGGGAGGAGATCATGTCGGGGAAAGGACCCTGGCGGAAGGATTCCCAGGTCGAGGAGGTAAAGCCAGCCGGTAGACGGAGTCGCAGGCGGCGGTCGAGGAGGCCCGGAAAACAGCCCCAAGAAAATTTTGGGGGGGGGCTAATGGGGTGGTCCGGAAGGGCAGAGGAAGAGCCCAGACCACTGCTCTCGTGGGGGATGACGGCGGAGGAAGAGAAGGAGATGAGGCGTTTGATTGAGGACCTGCAGAGGGAAGATCTGGAGGAGGAGCCATGGTATGCTGAGTTGCGCGCTGTGTCGCCAGTGCGCCCGCACAGCCCGGTGCGTCCGGTGGACATGCCCAGCACATGCCGTGCTAGGATGGGCATCCAGCCAGGACGAGTGGCTAAACCGGCTCCACGCTTCAGGTCACCAGTGCGTGTTCACAGTCCTGTCTGGCCCGTTCCTGTTCCCCGCACCAAGCCCACGGTGCGTGTCCCCAGTCCTGTCCGGCCCGTCCCTGCTCCCCGCACCAAGCCATGGTATGCAGAGTTGCGCGCTGTGTCGCCAGTGCGCCCGCACAGCCCAGTGCGTCCGGTGGACATGCCCAGCACATGCCGTGCTAGGATGGGCATCCAGCCAGGACGAGTGGCTAAACCGGCTCCACGCTTCAGGTCACCAGTACGTGTTCACAGTCCTGTCTGGCCCGTCCCTGCTCCCCGCACCAGGTTAGTGGTGCGTGTCCCCAGTCCTGTCCAGCCCGTCCCTGCTCCCCGCACCAGGTTAGTGGTGCGTGTCCCCAGTCCTGTCCGGCCCGTCCCTGCTCCCCGCACCAGGTCAGTGGTGCGTGTCCCCAGTCCTGTCTGGCCCGTCCCTGCTCCCCGCACCAAGTCAGTGGTGCGTGTCCCCAGTCCTGTCCGGCCCGTCCCTGCTCCCCGCACCAGGTTAGTGGTGCGTGTCCCCAGTCCTGTCCGGCCCGTCCCTGCCCCCCGCACCAGGTTAGTGGTGCGTGTCCCCAGTCCTGTCCGGCCCGTCCCTGCTCCCCGCACCAGGTTAGTGGTGCGTGTCCCCAGTCCTGTCCGGCCCGTCCCTGCTCCCCGCACCAGGTTAGTGGTGCGTGTCCCCAGTCCGGCCCTGCCCGTCCCTGCTCCCCGCACCAGGTTAGTGGTGCGTGTCCCCAGTCCTGTCCGGCCCGTCCCTGCTCCCCGCACCAGGTTAGTGGTGCATGTCCCCAGTCCTGTCCGGCCCATCCCTGTTCCCCGCACCAAGCCCACGGTGCGTGTCCACAGTCCTGTCCGGCCCGTCCCTGTTCCCCGCACCAAGCCCACGGTGCGTGTCCACAGTCCTGTCCGGCCCGTCCCTGTTCCCCGCACCAAGCCCACGGTGCGTGTCCACAGTCCTGTCCGGCCCGTTCCTGTTCCCCGCACCAAGCCCACGGTGCGTGTCCACAGTCCGGCACGGCCCGTGTCTGGTCCACCGGTGCCCAATCATGTTCCGGTCGACGGCTCCGCTCCGGAGCCTGAGCATGCCGCTCCACAGTGGTCCAGTCCGGGCCAGAGGGGTAGGGCTAGGGTGGAGGCAGGGGGAGAAACACGCCCGGGGCCAGAGCCTCCACCGAGGGTGAGACGCCCACCCGGGTCCCCCCCCTAATAGACTTTAGTTTGGTGCGCCGGGAGTACGCACTGTTGGAGGGGGGGTACTGTCACGCCCTGACCAGGTGAACTCTGCTATTTTGGTCAGGGTGTGGCATTTCTATGCTTTATTTTCTATGTTTTGGTTATAGCCTTTCTTTGTGTTTTATTTCTATGTTGGGCTCGGGGGTGATTTCCCAATCAGACAGCTGTCGCTTGTGAAGTCTGATTGGGAATCACATTTAAGTTCCTTTTCCCCCACAATGTTTGTGGGTTGTTGCCTCTGTTATTTGAGCACGTAACGTATTGGCAGTTTTTCCTTGAGTTTGTGTACATGTTTAATTCTAGTGTGTTAAATAAACATGTATTCGCTCCCAGCTGCGTTTTGGTCCGCTTCCTCGTCTCCCGACGACAATCGTTACACACAGTGCATTTGGAAAGTATTGAGACCCCTTGCCTTTTTCAACATTGTTACATTACAGCCTTATTCTAAAATGTATTCATTTGTTTTTTTCCCATCATCAATCTACACACAATTCCCCATACTGACAAAGCAAAACAGGATTTTATAATGTTTTTGCTAATTTATAAAAATAAAAAATATCACATTTACATAAGTATTCAGACCCTTTACTCAGGACTTTGTTGAAGCACCTGTCTTTGCCAGCGATTACAGCCTCGAGTCTTCTCGGGTAGTATGCTACAAGCTTGGCACACCTGTATTTTGGGAAGTTTCTCCCAGTCTTCTCTGCATATCCTCTCAAGATCTGTCAGGTTGGATGGGGAGTGTTGTTGCACAGCAATTTTCAGGTTTCTCAAGAGATGTTCGATCAGGTTCAATTCTGGGCTCTGGCTGGGCCACTGACTTGTCCTGCTTTGTTTTGGCTGTGTGCTTCGGGTCGTTGTCCTGTTGGAAGGTAAACCTTTGCCTCAGTCTGATTTCCTGAGGGCTCTGGAGCAGGTTTTCTTCAAGGATCTCTCTGTACTTTTCTCTGTTCATCTTTGCCTCGATTCTGACTAGTGTCCCAGTCCCTGCTGCTGAAAAACATCCCCACACAAACATCCCCATCCCCACACCATCCCATGCTTCACCATAGGGATGGTGCCAGGTTTTCTATAGACTTGACGCTTGGCTTTCAGCTTTCAGGTCAAAGAGTTTAAACTTTGTTTCATCAGACAAGAGAATCTTGTTTCTCATTGTCTGAGTCTTTAGGTGCTTTCTGGCAAACTCCAAGTGGGCTGTGAAGTGCCTTTTACTGAGGAGTGGCTTCCGTCTGCCCACTCTACCATAAAGGCATGATTGGTGGAGTGCTGCAGAGATGGTTGTACTTCTGGAAGGTTCTCCAATCTTCACAAAAGAACTCCGGAGCTCTGTCAGAGTGACCATCGCGTTCTTGGTCATCTCCTTGACCAATGCCGGGCGGACAACTCTAGAAAGAGTCTTGGTGGTTCCAAACTTCTTTCATTTAAGAATGATGGAGGCCACTGTGTTCTTGGGGACCTTCAATGCTGCAGAAATGTTTTGCTGCCCTTCCCCAGATCTGTGCATCGACACAATCCTGTCTCTGAGCTCTACGGACAATTGCATTGACCTCATGGGTTGGTTTTTGCTCTGACATGTGTTGTCAAATGTGGTACCTTAATAAATAGGCAGGTTTGTGCCTTTCCAAATCATGTCCAGTCAATTGAATTTACTACAGGTGGACTCCGATCAAGTTGTAGAAACATCTCACGGATGGTCAATGGAAACACATAAGGTCCCACTTGAGCTCAATTTCAAGCCTCATAGCAAAGGGTCTGAATATTTATATAAATAACGTATTCATATTTTACTTATTTAACCCTCCTGTTGTGTTGGTTTCATGTTAATGAATTCTGTGTTCCCGGTCCAAAATGACCGCCCTATTATAGCTGATTATAAATCCATAATGATACATATGTTATCAACTAATGTTGTGTTAGATCTTTTTAGAAACTTAAGTTCTTGTGAACATTACAAGTTTTGAACTTCTATTTGCTATTTATGGACTTAAGGCCTCATTGACCAGAGAGAGAGAGAGAGAGAGAGAGAGAGAGACCCTGTCTCTCTCTCTCTCTCCCTCTCTCTTTCTCTCTCTCTCTGGTGGTGTGGGGGCTGTGCTTTGGCAAAGTGGGTGGGGTTATACCCTTCCTATCCTTCAGCCTCCAGTATTTATGCTGCAGTAGTTTATGTGTCAGGGGGCTAGAGTCAGTCTGTTATATCTGGAGTATTTCTCCTGTCTTATCCGGTGTCCTGTGTGAATTTAAGGATGCTCACTCTAATTCTCTCTTTCTCTCTTTCTCTCTCTCGGAGGACCTGAGCCCTAGGACCATGCCTCAGGATTACCTGACATGATGACTCCTTGCTGTCCCCAGTCCACCTGGCCGTGATGCTGCTCCAGTTTCAACTGTTCTGCCTGCAGGTATTGGCAATGGAACCCTGAACTGTTCACCGGACGTGCTATCTGTCCCAGACCTGCTGTTGTCAACTCTCTAGAGACAGCAGGAGCGGTAGAGATACTCTCAATGATCGGCATTGCTTGCTGTTCGGGGTTTTAGGCTGGGTTTCTGTATAGCACTTTGAGATATCAGCTGATGTAAGAAGGGCTATATAAATACATTTGATTTGATTTGATTTGATTTGTGTGTGTGTGTGCCTGGCAGACTTCTCAGCCTCGACAAAAGAGAGCTGCTCTTCCTCCCAGGGAAAGCCTGGCCGCTCCAAGACCTCTCCATCACAATTGACAACTCCACGGTGTCCCCCTCCCAGAGTGCAAAGAGCCTTGGCGTGACCCTGGACAACACCCTGTCATTTTCTGCTAAATCAAAGCAGTGACTCACTCCTGCAGTTTCATGCTGTACAACATCCGGATGATATTAAAGAACCCTTTACTAAAAAATGTTCTTTATATGTATATATATATATATACCCAGAGTATAACGGGGATTTTAGAAAACAACAGCTAACGAATGCTAACCCAGTCACTTCAAACTCTGAAATGACAGCTAATTAGCTCCCTTTTCATTTGTTTTAGCTGTTTTCTACTGACATTTATATCCATTTTAATGATGCTGCTGTATGATTTTACCCAGTCAAAAAAGAAAATGGCTAGCTGATGTCAGACACGTTAGCTCTCTATGGCAATTCATATTTAACGACATTGTTGCCGAGGTGTGAGTGGCAAGGTTTCATACAAACCTGTGCTGTTGCTTGCTAAATGTAGCTAAATGTTAGCTAGAAACAAGAGGAAATAATGTGTTTAACCCTTTAGAACCCATAGAAGACCTCAACGTGCTTCTTTAAATTACTATAGCGGACGCGAACAGCATGTTTTTCGAACAATATTATCTGTGTCAATATCACAAAAAGAACTTGCTTACAACCTTTTGTCATCAACTAGAAACCGAAAAAACAGGGTATGCTGTCATAATTTTTTTTTTAAATGACGACTCCAGAGCGGACATGACTTTTCACTGTGAAAGAGGCTGTTTCTATGTTGGTTGGTGATACGCGTTCGAACACGTCTTTGCGCTTTGAAAGCAATGATGTTGAGAAAAGTAAACAGCAGATATACGTTTGGTGTTGTTGATGTTTGATGCAGGGAAACTTGAAGAATATCTCTCAGATTAGCAAGTCGTGTCATGATCACTTGGTTGATACAGACGAGCACATCAGTGGTGGAGCAGGAACTCGAATGATTGCTCTCTGTCACATTGAAATAGTTGCAGAGTTTAGCTCTATATAGTCGCTTAACTACACTGCTAAAAAAAATAAAGGGAACACTTAAACAACACAATGTAACTCCAAGTCAATCACACTTCTGTGAAATCAAACTGTCCACTTAGGAAGCAACACTGATTGACAATACATTTCACATGCTGTTGTGCAAATGGCATAGACAACAGGTGGAAATTATAGGCAATTAGCAAGACACCCCCAATTAAGGAGTGGTTCTGCAGGTGGGGACTACAGACCACTTCTCAGTTCCTATGCTTCCTGGCTGATGTTTTGGTCACTTTTGAATGCTGGCGCTACTTTCACTCTAGTGGTAGCCTGAGACGGAGTCTACAACCCACACAAGTGGCTCAGGTAGTGCAGCTCATCCAGGAGGGCACATCAATGCGAGCTGTGGCAAGAAGGTTTGCTGTGTCTGTCAGCGTAGTGTCCAGAGCATGGACGGGCTACCAGGAGACAGGCCAGTACATCAGGAGACGTGGAGGAGGCCGTACGAGGGCAACAACCAAGCAGCAGGACCGCTACCTCCGCCTTTGTGCAAGGAGGAGCAGGAGAAGCACTGCCAGAGCCCTGCAAAATGACCTCCAGCAGGCCACAAATATGCATGTGTCTGCTCAAACGGTCAGAAACAGACTCCATGAGGGTGGTATGAGGGCCCGACGTCCACAGGTGGGGGTTGTACTTACAGCCCAACACCGTGCAGGACGTTTGGCATTTGCCAGAGAACACCAAGATTGGCAAATTCACCACTGGCGCCCTGTGCTCTTCACAGATTAAAGCAGGTTCACACTGAGCACATGTGACAGACGTGACAGAGTCTGGAGACGCCGTGGAGAACGTTCTGCTGCCTGCAACATCCTCCAGCATGACCGGTTTGGCGGTGGGTCAGTCATGGTTTGGGGTGGCATTTCTTTGGGGGGCCGCACAGCCCTCCATGTGCTCGCCAGAGGTAGCCTGACTGCCATTAGGTACCGAGATGAGATCCTCAGACCCCTTGTGAGACCATATGCTGGTGCGGTTGGCCCTGGGTTCCTCCTAATGCAAGACAATGCTAGACCTCATGTGGCTGGAGTGTGTCAGCAGTTCCTGCAAGAGGAAGGCATTGATGCTATGGACTGGCCCAGACCTGAATCCAATTGAGCACATCTGGGACATCATGTCTCGCTCCATCCACCAACGCCACGTTGCACCACAGACTGTCCAGGAGTTGGCGGATGCTTTAGTCCAGGTCTGGGAGGAGATCCCTCAGGAGACCATCCGCCACCTCATCAGGAGCATGCCCAGGCGTTGTAGGGAGGTCATACAGGCACGTGGAGGCCAGACACACTACTGAGCCTCATTTTGACTTGTTTTAAGGACATTACATCAAAGCTGGATCAGCCTGTAGTGTGGTTTTCCACTTTAATTTTGAGTGTGACTCCAAATCCAGACCTCCATGGGTTGATAAATTGGATTTCCATTGATTATTTTTGTGTGATTTTGTTGTCAGCACATTCAACTATGTAAAAAAAAGTATTTAATAAGATTATTTATTTCATTCAGATCTAGAATGTGTTGTTTAAGTGTTCCCTTTATTTTTTTGAGCAGTAGAGTTGGTTGTTTTGTCTTGTTTCTACCAATGTAATTCATATTGAAATGGCCCAAGCTGCTGGCTACAGCTATTTATCTAGCTAGTCTGTCAGGCAAGAAAAGTTGTGTGTGGCGGTAAATTTGGGCTGTGTCACTTTCACTAGCCATACAGACAACCAACCAACTAGCCACTGAAATGAATGCTAGAGTAATTTGTGTTTATCTGTTGAGCTTAGGTTATGGTTTGTCATGTTTGCTAGGTGCAGATATTTATAGGCTATACATTGCCTCATTTTCCAATTATTTGCTGTCGTGTTAGGCTAGTAGATGCCCATGCAGTGGAGCACATATGATATTGATTTGCAGTGATACTTGTTTACATAGCCAGCTAACAAGTTGTTTGTTTTGTCCTATTTCGAACGATGCAATTCATTTGGAAACTGTCCCAGCTTTGTAATTAATCAGGCAAAACTTGGCAAACTCTTTAGTTAGTCTGTCAGGTACGAAAGCAAGACTTGATTGGAGGCAACATTGCTTCGCTCGCGATGCTGTAACTGTGTCACACAGTTTATTATGGAAACCCTCTAAGTGGTGATTATTAGGAAGATAGTATGTGTACTGAATGGTTGAGAAAAATACATCAAGGAAGAGACGATTTAGTAGACTGTCTACATTTTGAAATAGTCTCTGAATAGTTGTTTACATTTTTACAATGTTACAGAAAGAGTAAGTATCTTCATTAATAGTCTAATGTGTTTGTGTGATTGTAGATATTTTCTCTGTATTGTTTCTCGATCTAATACTTGTTGTAGATATTTTCTCTGTATTGTTTCTTGATCTAATACTTGTTGTAGATATTTTCTCTGTATTGTTTCTAGATCTAATACTTGTTGTAGATATTTTCTCTGTATTGTTTCTCGATCTAATACTTGTTGTAGATATTATCATTTGTTCTTTGTTTTTTATCTATGTCTGTTTGTTTGAAATGTGTTTTATCAACAAAAAAAATGTATTCATCTACAGCAGCATTCTAGAATTCTATTGGCGTCTAAAGGGTTCCCCTCTCTCCACTGGGATTCTCTGCCTCTAACCCTATTACAGTGGCTGAGTCACTGACTTACTGGTGCTCTTCCATGCCGTCCCTAGGAGGGGTGCGTCGCTTGAGTGGGTTGAGTCACTGACGTGATCTTCCTGTCCGGGTTGATGCCCCCCTTGGGTTGTGCCGTGGTGGAGATCTTTGTGGGCTATACTCGGCCTTGTCTCAGGATGGTAAGTTGGTGGTTGAAGATATCCCTCTAGTGGTGTGGGGGCTGTGCTTTGTCAAAGTGGGTGGGGTTATATCCTGCCTATTTGGCCCTCTCCAGGGGTATTGCCGGATGGGGCCACAGTGTCTCCCAACCCCTCCTGTCTCAGCCTCCAGTATTTATGCTGCAGTAGTTTGTGTCGGGGGGCTAGGGTCAGTCTGTTATATCTGGAGTATTTCTCCTATCTTGTCCTGTGTGAATTTAAATATGCTCTCTCTAATTCGCTCTCTCTTTCTCTCTTTTTCTCTCTTTCTTTCTCTCTCTTGGAGGACCTGAGCCCTAGGACCATGCCTCAGGACTACCTGGCCTGATGACTCCTTGCTGTCCCCAGTCCACCTGGCCATGCTGCTGCTCCAGTTTCAACTGTTCTGCCTGCGGCTATGGAACCCTGACCTGTTCACCGGACGTACTACCTGTCCCAGACCTGCTGTTTTCAACTCTCTAGACACAGCAGGAGCGGTAGAGATACTCTGAGTGATAGGCTATGAAAAGCCAACTGACATTTACTCCTGAGGTGCTGACCTGTTGCAACCTCAACAACCACAGTGATTATTATTATTTGACCCTGCTGGTCATCTATGGACATTTGAACATCTTGGCCATGTTCTGTTATAATCTCCACCAGGCACAGCCAGAAGAGGTCTGGCCACCCCTCATAGCCTGGTTCCTCTCTAGGTTTCTTCCTAGGTTCCGGCCTTTCTAGGGAGTTTATCCTAACCACCGTGCTTCTACATCTGCATTGCTTGCTGTTTGGGGTTTTAGGCTGGGTTTCTGTACAGCACTTTGTGACATAAGCTGATGTAAGAAGGGCTTTATAAATACATTTTATATTTTTATAAATTTGATTGATTAATAAAACATTAAGGCATGCACAAAAAAGGGTTCAATTCATAGGTTTCACCTCTGTCACTCGGTCAAGTAATGCCATTGTTACGAACGTTCTCAAGCTATCAGCGGCGCCATAGTGGTTCCCTAAAGTGGTGATAAGCCCATCCATTCTGGACAGAGGCTAACTACTGTTCAGTTTAAATGACACTATAGTTCCTGGAATTCAGATGAAATTGTTGAAGTAGTCAAATATATAGTAGGAAACAACTTTGCCAGCATTATCATGTCTTCAAATTTACTTTTGCCATGTCTATGTCGTCATTAGCTAGCAAAGTTAGTCAAAAATAGATAGCAATGCTAACGTTAGTTAGCTAACATTCGGTGGCCTCCCCTCAGTCTTCGCTAGTTAGCTAACATTATATTGCATCTAAAGTCAATCTGTTGACATCAAATTGATGACAAAAGGATGTTCTACTAATTATTTGCTTCCTTTTAAATGTCATTGTCATTTGAACTTGAGTTGAGGAAGAATGTTTCAGGCCTACCAGACTTACTCTTATAATTTACACTGAACAAAAATATAAACGCAGCATGTAACGATTTCAAAGTACAGTCCATATAAGGAAATCAGCTAATTGAAATAAATTCACTAGGCTCCAATACAGTGGGGGAAAAAAGTATTTGATCCCCTGCTGATTTTGTACATTTGCCCACTTACAAAGAAATGATCAGTATATCATTTTAATAGTAGGTTTATTTGAACAGTGAGAGACAGAATAACAACAAAACAATCCAGAAAAACGCATGTCAACAATGTTATGAAATGATTTGCATTTTAATGAGGGAAATAAGTATTTGACCCCTCTGCAAAACATGACATAGTACTTGGTGGCAAAACCCTTCATGGCAATCACAGAGGTCAGACGTTTCTTGTAGTTGTATCTTGTTGCCACCAGGTTTGCACACATCTCAGGAGGGACTTTGTCCCACTACTCTTTGCAGATCTTCTCCAAGTCATTAAGGTTTCGAGGCTAACGTTTGGCAACTCGAACCTTCAACTCCCTCCACAGATTTTCTATGGGATAAAGGTCTGGAGACTGGCTAGGCCACTCCAGGACCTTAATGTGCTTCTTCTTGAGCCACTCCTTTGTTGCCTTGGCTGTGTGTTTTGGGTCATTGTCATGCTGGAATACCCATCCACGACCCATTTTCAATGCCCTGGCTGAGGGAAGGAGGTTCTCCCCCAAGATTTGACGGTACATGGCCCCGTCCATCGTCCCTTTGATGCGGTGAAGTTGTCCTGTCCCCTTAGCAGAAAAACACCCCCAAAGCATAATGTTTCCACCTCCATGTTTGACGGTGGAGATGGTGTTCTTGGGGTCATAGGCAGCATTCCTCCTCCTCCAAACACGGCGAGTTGAGTTGATATCAAAGAGCTCCATTTTGGTCTCGTCTGGCCACAACACTTTCACCAGTTGTCCTCGGAGTCATTCAGATGTTCATTGGCAAACTTCAGACTGGCATGTATATGTATTCTTGAGCAGGGGGACCTTGCGGGCGCTGCAGGATTTCAGTCCTTCACGGCGTAGTGTGTTACCAATTGTTTTCTTGGTGACTATGGTCCCAGCTGCCTTGAGATCATTGACAAGATCCTCCCGTGTAGTTCTGGGCTGATTCCTCACCGATCTCATGATCATTGCAACTCCACGAGGTGAGATCTTGCATGGAGCCCCAGGCCGAGGGATATTGACAGTTCTTTTGTGTTTCTTCCATTTGCAAATAATCGCTCCAAATGTTATCACCTTCTCACCAAGCTGCTTGGCGATGGTCTTGTAGCCCATTCCAGCCTTGTGTAGGTCTACAATCTTGTCCCTGACATCCTTGGAGAGCTCTTTGGTCTTGACCATGGTGGAGAGTTTGGAATCTGATTGATTGCTTCTGTGGACAGGTGTCTTTTTAAAAGTTAACAAGCTGCGGTTAGGAGCACTCCCTTTAAGAGTGTGCTCCTAATCTCAGCTTGTTACCTGTATAAAAGACACCTGGGAGACAGAAATCTTTCTCATTGAGAAGGGTCAAATACTTATTTCCCTCATTAAAATGCAAATCAATTTTTAACATTTCTGACATGCGTTTTTCTGGATATTTTTGTTGTTATTCTGTCTCTCACTGTTCAAATAAACCTACCATTAAAAATATAGACTGATCCTTTCTTTTTCAGTGGGCAAACGTACAAAATCAGCAGGGGATGAAATACTTTTTTCCCCCACTGTATATGGATTTCACATAACTGGAATACAGATAACCATCTGTTGGTCACAGATACCTTTAAAAAAAATGGTAGGGGCGTGGATCAGAAAACCAGTCAGTGCCTGGTGTGACCACCATTTGCCTCATGCAGCACAACACATCTCCTTCACAGAGTTGATCAGGCTTTTGATTGAGGCCTGTGGAATGTTGTCCCTCTTGTCTTCAATGGCTGTGCGAAGTTGATGCATATTGGCGGGAACTGGAACACGCTGCAGTACACGTCGATCCAGAGCATCCCAAACATGCTCAATGAGTGACATGTCTGGAGAGTATGCAGGCCATGGAAGAACTGGGACATTTTCAGCTTCCATGAATTGTGTACATATCATTGCAACATGGGGCCGAGCGTTATCATGCTGAACCATGAGGTTATGGAGGCAGATGAATGGCACTGCCCCCCCCTCTTTTACATCGCTGCTACTCTGTTGTTATCATCTATGCATAGTCACTTACAAATTACCTCAACTAACCGGTACCCCTCTGTATATAGTCTCGCTATTGTTATTTTACTTCTGCTCTTTAATTACTTGTTACTTTTATTTCTTATTCTTATCCATATTTTTTTTTATTACATTGTTGGTAAATATTTCACTGTACACCTGTTGTATTTGGCGCATGTGACTCGATTTCATTGCAAATTCGATTTGAATGCATATGAATGTCAGGTATATTACTCAAAAGTCCGGTAAATTTTAATCTTCCCCGTCCCGTTGTCCGGTGTTACGTACACCTCTTGGAGGAGGGAACGCAACACCCTGCTACATCTCAACTCCCCATGGAGTGAAAAAGTATGTGATCATAGGTGTGTGGAAAGACGACAGAGGCAGAGAAAAATACAGTTTACAGGGAATGTATTATTCCTTAACACGGTAATGTGGGGAAAAGGGGCTGGACAGAATCAAAGCAAAGAAAGTAAAAATTTAAGATTCCCCTCTCCTGCCTTACCGGCCTTCCCACTTCTTACCTAACTTTTAGCACCACCTGGCGCGCTAACCAAAATACAGGGGGGTGGTCCGCCCAGGTCTTACTTAGTGTGCATAGACAGATTCAATACTACAGGTTATGTATGCCCGCAGGCCTCTTGCCTAAACTCTCCCAAGGTGCGTTCCCCTTCCCCCCCTGGGAACAATTGAAACAGAATAATTTACCAGTAATTTACATGAACAATTCAATAACCACAAATACTAAGTCCTATTGGCATACACATACCTTTGAAGGAGCGGCTACAGCTATCCCACTCCCCCGGACGGTCCTGGCAATAGGTCCGCAGAAACCTGCCCACATCCTGGTTGACTCTCTCTACCTGCCCGTTACTCTCAGGATGAAAACCCGAGGTAAGGCTGATCGAGACCCCCAGACGTTCCATGAACGCCTTCCAGACTCTCGATGTGAACTGGGGACCCCGATCAGACACTATATCTTCAGGCACCCTGTAGTGCCGGAAGACGTGAGTAAACAGGGCTTCCGCAGTCTGTGGGGCCGTAGGAAGACCGGGCAGAGGGAGGAGACGACAGGACTTAGAGAAACGATCCACAACGACCAGGATCGTTGTGTTTCCCTGTGAAAGAGGTAGATCAGTTAAAAAGTCCACAGACAGGTGTGACCAAGGTCGTTGTGGAACGTGTAAGGGGTTTAGCTTACCTCTGGGCAGGTGTCTCGGAACCTTACTTTGGGCACACACCGAGCAGGAGGAAACATAGATCCTCATGTCCTTAGCCAAGGTGGGCCACCAGTACTTCCCAGTCAGACAGCGCACCGTCCGACCGATCCCCGGATGACCAGAGGGTGACGTGTGGTCCCAATCGATCAACTGGTCACGGACAGCAGACGGAACGTACATATTCCCAACCGGACACTGGAGGGGAGCGGGTTCTGTACGCACCGCCTGCTCAATGTCCGCATCCAACTCCCACACGACCGGTGCTACCAGGCAAGAGGCCGAGAGTATGGGAGTCTGATCCATGGGCCGCTCCTCTGTGTCATACAGCCGGGACAGTGCGTCTGCCTTCGTATTCTGGGAACCTGGTCCGTAGGACAGGGTAAACGCAAAACGGGTATTAAACATGGCCCACCTTGCCTGACGAGGATTCAGTCTCCTCGCTGCCCGGATGTACTCCAGGTTGTGGTGGTCAGTCCAGATGAGGAAAGGGTGTTTAGCCCTCTCAAGCCAAAGTCTCCACGCCTTCAATGCTTTAACCACAGCCAACTGCTCCCGGTCCCCCACATCATAGTTACGCTCCGCTGGGCTGAGCTTCTGTGAGAAGAAAGCACAGGGGCGGAGTTTTGGTGGCGTACCCGAGCGCTGTGAGAGCACGGCTCCTATCCCAGCCTCGGATGTGTCCACCTCCACTATGAACGCCAGAGAGGGATCCGGATGGGCCAGCACGGGAGCCGAAGTAAACAGAGCTCTTAGCTGCCCAAAAGCCCTGTCCGCCTCAGCCGACCACTGCAACTGTATGGGACCCCCTTTCAGCAGTGAGGTAATGGGAGCAGCCACCTGGCCAAAACCCCGGATAAATCTCTGGTAGTAATTGGCAAACCTTAAAAATCGCTGCACCTCCTTTACCGTGGTGGGAGTCGGCCAATTACGCACGGCTGCAATGCAGTCACTCTCCATCTCCACCCCTGATGTGGAAATGCGATACCCTAGGAAGGAGACGGCCTGCTGAAAGAACAGACATTTCTCAGCCTTGACGTACAGGTCATGCTCCAACAGTCGTCCAAGTACCCTGTGTACCAAGGACACATGCTTGGCGCGTGTAGCGGAGTATATCAGAATGTCATCGATATACACCACTACACCCTGCCCATGCAGGTCCCTGAAAATCTTGTCTACAAAGGATTGGAAAACTGATGGAGCATTCATCAACACGTACGGCATGACGAGGTACTCATAATGCCCTGAGGTGGTACTAAACGCTTTCTTCCACTCGTCTCCCTCCCGGATACGCACCAGGTTATACGCACTCCTGAGATCCACTTTCGTGAAGAAGCGTGCCCCATGCATTGACTCAATCGCCGTGGTGATAAGAGGTACCAGGTAACTGTACCTTACCGTGATTTGATTGAGACCTCTATAGTCAATGCACGGGCGTAGACCTCCATCCTTCTTCTTCACAAAAAAGACACTTGAGGAGGCAGGTGAAGTGGAGGGCCGAATGTACCCCTGCCCCAGGGATTCGGAGACATATGTTTCCATAGCCACCTTCTCCGCTTGCGACAGGGGATACACGTGACTCCTGGGATGCGCAGTGTCTGTCAGGAGATTTATCGCACAATCCCCCCGTCGATGAGGTGGTAATTGAGTCGCCTTCTTTTTGGCATATTCAGGGGGAATGCGCACGGTGGAGACCTGATCTGGACTTTCCACCGTGGTAGCACCAACGGAAACCCCTACACACCTCCCGAGCACTCTCACGACCACCCCGTGAGAGCCCTCTGTTGCCAGGAGATAGTGGCGTTATGATGAGCTAACCAGGGAAGGCCTAGTACCACGGGAAACGCAGGACAGTCAGTGAGAAAGAGACTGATTTTCTCCTCATGAACGCCCTGCGTCTCCTTGGTCAGGGAGATGGTGGCTTCCCTGATTAGCCTGGACCCTAATGGTTGACTATCCAGAGCGTGAACCGGGAAAGGTCTAACCACAGGAATAATGGGGATCCCTTAACTAAGGGCGAAGTCTCTGTCGATAAGAATCCCTCTCTGTCGATAAGAATCCCAGCTGCGCCTGAATCGACGAGCGCCTTAAGCTGGGAATGTGGGGAAAAATCAGGGAAACAAACAGATACCAACAGGTGATCAACAGAGGACTCTGGATGAGTGTGGTGCGAACTCACCTGGGGTGACGCCAGCCCTGCCTGTTGCCTCGACTCCCAGAGGAACCAACACCAGGAGAGGGTGGCATCCCTGCAGGCCAGCTCACGTCAGACGTCCTAACGCAGGCTGCACAGATAGTGGTCAAAGCCACACGGTCCCGTGTGGCTCAGTTGGTAGAGCATGGTGTTTGCAATGCCAGGGTTGTGGGTTCGATTCCCACGGGGGACCAGTACGGGAATTTTTTTAATGAAATGTATGCATTCACTACTGTAAGTTGCTCTGGATAAGAGCGTCTGGTAAATGACTAAAATGTAAATGTAATGTAAATGGTTGATGAGGGCCCTGTCGTTCCAGCCTGCTCCGGCAGCCAAGGTCCGGAATTCCAGGTCAAAATCTTGTGTGCTCCTTGCCCCCTGCCTGAAATGGAAGAGCCATTCCCCCACCGCTCTACCCTCGGGCAGATGATTGAAGACGGCCCGGAAGCGACAGGTGAACTCCTCGAAGTGGTCCAACGCCATGTCTCCTTCTCCCCACACGGCGTTTGCCCACTCCAGAGCTTTTCCTGAGAGGCATGAGATGAGGGCTGAAACTATCTCCCTTTCCCGAGGGAGTTGGGTGCACAGTGGCCAGGTAGAGGTCCAGTTGTAATAGGAATCCCTGGCACTGTGCTGCCGTCCCATCATACTCCCTGGGAAGGGAGAGGCGTATCCCACTGGGACTGGTTCCGGACGGGACGAGTAGAGGGAACCCCGGTTGCGCTGGTCAAGGCACTGGAGTGACCTCCTGTCTCTCCCAGCGGTCCATAGTCTGGGCAACGCAATCTATCATAGCATCAAGATGATTTAACATAGCTGAATGTTCCTGGACGAGCTCCTCGACTCCTTTAACCGGGGTACGTGACCATACACCATTAACAATGAACAATTACACACAAAGACATGATGGGGAACAGAGGACTAAATACATGCAGATTGATTGGGGAATGAAAACCAGGTGTGTATGGAACAAGACAAAACCAATGGACATATGAAAAATGGAGCGGCGATGGCTAGAAAGCCGGTGACGTCGATTGCCGAACAAGGAGAGGAGCCGACTTCGGCGGAAGTCGTGACACCGCCACAATAACCAACACAGGACATAAAAATAAGTTATCTTCTGAGAAAGGAACACTGGCTTTTATCAAGCTGGAGAAGAGAGCTGTTTCCCCTGACGAGAGGGAGGGGTAAGAGCTCCAATCAGCGATGGGGCCGACCAATCAGCCACTTTAGGATTCCAGGAAGCCATTTCCTGAAATACACACACATACAAACCCACAACAACACAAAAACTGGGGAACGTAAAATCCGTCGTCAAATGTTCCTAAAGGAAACTCATATTGTTTTTAATTCAGATTTTAGAATATTCACATGAAAATCAGTCTCCAATTAGGTGGAAACCTATAGACACCCTAAAGACTCTAGAAAGTGCGTCATTTTGAAGACGCTCTGTCATGTTGATGACGCCCAGTCATGTTGATGATGTTTGCACGTTATGGTTCACCAGCAGCCCAAAACATCTAGTGAATAAGCTACAGACTAGGGTAGAATCTTTTTCCTGGTATTTTACAAATGTTCCCTCTCGAGAAGAAGAATCACTTATTTCCCGCCCGTTTCACCACCTCTGGTCTGTTGGCCCTCCCACCCTTCCCACTCAGCCTAGTCAAAACTCTTCTCTATCCTGGCAGCCCAATGGTGGAACAAGCTTCCATCTGACACTACGATATCAAAGTCCCTGCCCAACTTTCGAAAAAAAAAAACATCTGAAACCCTTTGAAAAGTATCTTAAATAACTGTCACGGCGACCCCGACACGGGTTTCCTGAAAGCCTGGTTCTTTATTTCTCTGAACAACCCATGCCCCATGCCGCACAGTGGATCATTTCACACTTTTCTTTGTTGTTCACTCAAACTTTAAAAAAGGAGAACCAACTTCAGAGATCAAATAAAACATAACTTCTTCCTCTCTTTCCCTCCTCTATTGCTTCCTTCCTTCCTTCCTTTCTGTCCTGTCTGTTCTTTACTTCTCTTCTCCTCAAGGTCTGAAGTCTCTGTTTTAAGCCTGTCCCTCCTCTCCTCCCTTACTCAGCATGTCCATATGGGGTTGTGTCACAAATGGCATCCTAATCCCTACATAGTGCACTGCTTTCAACCAGAGTTCTATTGGCCCTGGTCAAAGGTAGTGCAGTACATAGGTAATAAAGTGTCATTTGGGACTCAAGCGGGGTTTCGGACTAGGCCCTTCTGGATTAGTATTGATCCCTCTTCCCAATGCTCCAGACATTCCCAAACGCTCCCGGCTGGCAGACCTTGGCGTTCCCATGAGCCAGCGGACCGGTATAAAGGAGTGGGATGCTGCTAATTCCACATAAGCTTTTCCAAGGGCAGGTACCGGTACACCCAAAGTCCTCTTCTGCTGACAAACACAGACGTGAGACTCATAGCCAACGCTGTGCTGCTCCATTTCCCTCCCTTTCTTAATGCTCTTCCTTTCTTTTCTCTCCCTCTCTCTACTTTTCTCTCATTCCTAGTCATTTATCTATATATCTGTCGAGAAATAAATGTTATGCCATGATTTAAAAGCAATGAAGAAATGTAAAACATATGATATGTTAGTTTATAAGTCATTTATACGTGTTACATACCTCAGTTTAAATGCTAAATACACAGAAGAATCTAGTTTATAACCAGTTATAACTAGTTTATAAGCTGTAATAGCTAGTTTGTAGTTTATGAGCAGACAGAGTAAAGCTCAGATCTCCGTCAGAGTTCCTCAGGGTCTAAATGGCAGCGGACTAATCCAGGTTACAACCATTTAGGTGGTGAATAATAACACTGCCCTTCCTGCATTATGTATAAGGTTCACTCTCAGTTAGCAACCTCTGTATACACACACACACACACACACACACACACACACACACACACAATTAGAATCCCCCCTATGCACACACACATTACAAACACACACATAGCACACCATTTCCTGTCATGAGTCTGTGTTTCATAGCTTTCCCCCAATGGCCTTGGGGTGTGTGTGTGTGTGTTTTTGTGTGTGTGTGTGTGTGTGTGTGTGTGTGTGTGTGTGTGTGTGTGTGTGTGTGTGTGTGTGTGTGTGTGTGTGTGTGGAAATATGGAGAGTGGGAAGGAATAAGATTAAAAACAACCAGCTCTCACAGTCTCATGTCAGAATTAGACGTTCTCAAACGTCAAATGGAAAAGTGTTTAACCCTAGTGTAGTCTTGACATTCTGTATACTCCCCTTGTCCTAAGGGTAAAAAAATGACCCTTCACTAAACCCCTAAAATAAAGCAGCTTAATTGAATTTTAAAATCTATTTTGAATGAAGAAACAACCTGTCATTTATCACAAACTTTGTGAATATTTTGGTTTTCCATTTTCACAATGCAGAAAGACTGAGTTTAATCAGTGGACAGCACTTGTTTTTATTACAACACACCTGTCATAATTGTTTTCTTTACTAAAGTAGAGGTTTATTATTATTATAAGTTTTGCTAAAGGTACTGCATAGGTGTAAACATATCTTTTTTAGCAAGAGATAGCACTTGTATAGCCAAAGAAAGTAGCAGAAATGTGCAGAAAGTAGTTTTGAACGCATTTTATTGAAGGGAAACAATAACAGTCATGAACTATTTTGGCAACATATTGATATATTCTTATACTGTACAATGAGGAATTCAACAACAAAATACTAGTCTTCTCCCATTTTTTTTTACCATTTCCCCCACCCACAAGGTGTATAAAAAAACTATAAATAAGAATAAAATAAGATAATAGAGCCAAAACAAAAACATGAAGAACATAAATCAATAAATTCTAATTAGCACATGTAGGACAGTATGCGAAGGGGGATGAATACTTTTGCAAGGCACTGTAAATCAATCAATTCTTATTAGCACATGTAGGACTATATGCAGGTGTGTGTGCATGGACTTTGCTGATGTATTTCTCACATGTGCAGCACATAGTATTTGTTTTACAGTCTTTCTTTGGTGGGCAGAATTGGCATCTCCTCCTCTTGCCTGCCCCAGCTGTAGCCTCAGGTGGATTAGGACAAGATTCAGCCCCCTGAACAGCTTTCACAAGCGCTACAGAGGCTGCTGTGCGGGGGAGGCACTCGCTTCTTTGAATGTGTGGGGTTACAAGTGCCTTTCCCAGCTGCTCCAGAAACACCCTCCTCTTGTTCCGCTTTTCAGGCATACAGGTAGGGTTGATCTTGTTCCGTATCACGATGGCATTGTATGAGGACACATCAATTATGTTATGGAAGATGGCCAGGGGCCAGGGGGCAGTCATCCTACTGCAACTGTAAGTTCCAATCACCTTGTCCAGGTTGTCCACACCTCCTTTGTTGTGGTTGTAGTCCAGGATGATGGCTGGCTTCCTGTCATCACGATCACTGATCTCAGCCGTTTTGTGCAGTGTGCTCAGGAGGACCACATTCTTGTTCCTCTTTGGGAGGTAAGAAGCTAGAGTGGTGGTGGGGGTGAAGGCAAACTTTGATGAGAAGGCCTCTCTCCCCCTTGTTGCGAGGAGTACAGGGGGGAGCTCAGGCTTGTTCTTTCTAACTGTGTCAATAGTGGTGATCTTCCTCTTCAGGAGCTGCTGGCTGAGTTCAATCAGTAGCACACATAATCTCAATTTCTCATTGTATTTCTGTGTGTCTTTGTGGTTTTTGTGGTGTGTAAATCATTTTATAACTAACAGGTCAAAAATTACCCTAAGACAAAACTTTGTACTCTGGTGGTGTACAGCCTTCATGGAAATATGAACACAGGTTATGGTCAATCATATCAAAGGCTGCACTGAAATCGAACAGTACAGCTCCCACAATTTATTTCAAACAATTATCAGTCATTTGTGTCAGTGCAGTACATGTTGAGTACCTTTATCATCGTGCTGACAGTCTGTTGTTAATTTGTTTACAGAGAAATAGCATTGTATTTGGTCAAACACAATTCTTTCCAAAAGTTTGCTAAGAGCTGGCAGCAAGCTTATAGGTCTACTGTTAGAACCAGTAAAGGCCACTTTACCACTCTTTGGTAGCGGAATGACTTTGGCTTCCCTCCAGGCCTGAGGACAAAGACTTTCCTCTGGGCTCAAATTAAAGATATGCCAGATAGGAGTTGCTATAGAGTCAGCTATCATCCTCAGTAGATTTCAATCTAAGTTGTCAATGCCAGGAGGTTTGTCATTACTGATCGATAAAAATAATTGTTCCACCTCTCCCACACTAACTTTACAAAATTAAAACTTGTAATGCTTTTCTTTCATTATTTGTTTTTTATGCATGAATACGATGCATCACTGTTCGTTGTTGGCATTTCCTGCCTAAATTTGCCTGCTTTGCCAATGAGGTAGTCATTAAAATAATTGCCAACATCAAATGATTTTCTGATGAATAAGCTATCTGATTCGAATTGGTTTTTCTGCCCATAATTTCATTTAAAGTACTCCAAAGTTGTTTTCCATTATTCTTTATATCATTGATCATAATACAGTTTCTTATTTTTTGTCGTTGAGTTTAGTCACATAATTTCTCAATTTGCAGTAAGTCAGCCAGTCAGATGTGCAGCCAGTCTTATTAGCCACTCCTTTTGCCCATCTCTTTCAACCATACAGTTTTTCAATTCCTCATCAATCCATGGAGCCTTAACAGTTCTAACAGTCAGTTCCTCATCAATCCATGGAGCCTTAACAGTTCTAACAGTCAGTTTCTAAACAGGTGCATGTAAATCAATAATTGGAAGAAGCAATTTCATAAATTCATCAAGTGCAGCATCTGGATGCTCCAAATATTTGTAACTTCATCCACATAAGAGTCAAAGTAAAATATTTTGTATGATCTCTTATACAATATTTTAGGCCCAGCTTTTGTAACTTTGGCCTTCCTGGATATAGCCACTATATTGTGATCACTGCTTCCAATGGGTACAGATCCAGCTTTAGAACAAAGTTCTACAGTATTAGGAAAAATGTGATTGATACATGTGGATGATCTTGTTCCTGTAGTGTTTGTAAACACCCTGGTAGGTTGATTAATAACCTGAACCAGATTACAGGCACTGGTTACAGTAAGAATCTTCCTCTTGGGTGGACAGCTTGATGAAAACTAGTCAATAATCAGGTCCCCGTGACAGTAGACCTCTCAGTTTACAACACATACACTATCAAGCATTTCACACATATTATTTAGATGCTGACCGTTCACACTTGGTGGCCTATAGCAACACCCCAAAAGAAAAGGCTTTACAATGGCTTGCAATGGCATTCTACCTGACACCCAAGACCCCACTTGGCACCCTACCTGACACCCTAGACCCACTCCAATTTGCTTACCGCCCCAATAGGCCCACAGACGACGCAATCACACTGCACACTGCCCTATCCCATCTGGACAAGAGGAATACCTATGTAAGAATGCTGTTCATCGACTACAGCTCAGCATTTAACACCATAGTACCCTCCAAACCTGTCAGTAAGCTGGAGACCCTGGGTCTCGACCCCGCCCTGTGCAACTGGGTCCTGGACTTCCTGACGGGCTGCCCCCAGATGGTGAGGGTAGGAAACAACATCTCCACCCCGCTGATCCTCAACACTGGGGCCCTACAAGGGTGCATTCTCAGCCCTCTCTTGTGCTCCCTGTTTACCCATGACTGCGTGGCCATGCACGCCTCCAACTCAATCATCAAGTTTGCAGACGACACTACAGTGGTAGGCTTGATTACCAACAACGACGAGACGGCCTACAGGGAGGAGGTGAGGGCCCTCGGCGTGTGGTGTCAGGAAAATAACCTCACACTCAATGTCAACAAAACAAAGGAGATGATCGTGGACTTCAGGAAACAGCAGAGGGAGCAGCCCCCTATCCACATCGACGTGACAGTAGTGGAGAAGGTGGAAATTTCCAGTTGGATCTCGTTTTTTCCGATGTCACAGTTGTCTTGAACGCGCTGAAGTCAGAAGTCAGAAACTTACAGTTTATGTGTGGTTTTAAATTTCATGAAATCTCACATAGACTAGTATCAAACTTTGCTGTGGCTGTGGTCATTGAAACTGCTGGCACGGTGATTTGAGCTATCCGATTGGCCACCTAGCCACAGATCTCCCAGTCTTCCGGGTAGGTAGAGTTTTTGTTTTCAGGGCGTTTGTGTTTGAACCTATTTCTTCATATTCAAGAAATAAGATGTAAGACTGCCTGTTTTACAGAAGAAATTATATCCATAGATTTTGTCAGCCAATTCTTTCCGTCAACATGCAGTCCTTAAATATTTCAGGGTCAAATCAAAACAAATCGAATTGTATTTGTCACATGCGCCGAATACAACATGTGTAGACCTTATCTTTAAAAGTTACAAGGCCTTAACCAACAATGCCGTTCAAGAAATAGAGTTTAGAAAATATTTACTAAATAAACTAAAGTAAAAACATTACATAAAAAAAGATAGCACAATAAAATAACAATAACGAGGCTATATGCAGAGGGTACCAGTACCGAGTAAATGTGCAGGGGTACAGGTTAGTCGAGGTAGTTTGTACATGTAGGTAGGGGTAACGTGACTATGCATAGATAATAAACCGTGAGTAGCAGCAGTGTAAAAACAAAGGGGGGGGGGTGGAATTTGCATAGTCCAGGTGACCATTTGATCAATTGTTCAGCGGTCTTATGGCTTGGGGGTAGAAGCTGTTAAGAAGCCTTTTGGACCTAGACTTGGCACTCCGTTACCACTTGCCATGTGGGAGCAGAGAGAACAGTCTATGACTTCGGTGACTGGAGCCTTTCACGTTTTTTGGGCGTTCCTCTGACACCGCCTAGTATATCAGGTCTCTCTTGGAAAAGGGATGTTTATCTCAATGAGAAAAACCTGTACAAATAAAGGTTAAATAAAACATTTAAAAAAATATGTCCTGGGTGGCAGGAAGCTTGGCCCCAGTGATGTACTTGGCCGTACGCATTACCCTCTGTAGCGCCTTACGGTAGGATGCCGAGCAGTTGCCATACCAGGCGGTGATGCAACCGGTCAGGATGCTCTCAATGGTGCAGCTGTAGAACTTTTTGAGGATCTGGGGACCCATGCCAAATCTTTTCAGTCTCCTGTGGGGGAAAAGGTTTTGTTGTGCCCTCTTCACGACTGTCTTGGTATGTTTGGACCATGATAGTTTGTTGGTGATGTGGATACCAAGGAACTTGATACTCTCGTCCCGCTCTATTACAGCCCAGTCGATGTTAATGGAGGCCTGTTCATCCCGTCTTTTCCTGCAGTCTACGATCAGCTCCTTTGCTCCAGGCCTATCACTGTTGTGTCGTCAGCAAAACTTAGAACTCAGTGAAGAGCTTGGTGTGTTAAGTTAAAACCAAAGCTTGAATTGTGGGGGTAATGTGGCTTTTGTTAAAGAAAATCGCTGAAAGCACTTTGTTCGCTTTTAAAATGTTGTTGTTATTTCAAGGCTATAGCCTGCCATTTAAGAAATCAATCATGAACCATTTGTCACTCGCTACAGGCTGGCAGGGCCTCTCAGCATGTCAACAACACATCAACAGCAGCACTTCAACAAGATGCCAATAAATGTTGCATTTAGGCAGTATAAAATTACATTTAGAATGGAATAAAAATTAACCAAGAAATGCCTTATTAGGCTATACAGTTATTATTCAGTGTCTTATTAGGCTATACAGTCATTCTACAGTGTCTTATTAGGCTAGACAGAAATTCTACAGTGTCTTATTAGATTAGACAGTCATTCCACATCCCATCATTCTACATTGTCTTATTAGGCTATACAGTTATTATTCAGTGTCTTATTAGGCTATACAGTCATTCTACAGTGTCTTATTAGGCTATACAGTCATTCTACAGTGTCTTATTAGGCTAGACAGTCATTCCACATCCCATCATTCTACATTGTCTTATTAGGCTAGACAGTCATTCCACATCCAGCCATTCTACAGTGTCTTATTAGACTAGACAGTCATTCTACAATGTCTTATTAGATTATACAGTTAATCTGCAGCCAGCCATTCTACAGTGTCTTATTAGGCTAGTCAGTCATTCTACAATGTCTTATTAGATTAGACAGTTAATCTGCAGCCAGTCATTCTACGGTGCCTTATTAGGCTAGACAGTCATTCTACAGTGCCTTTGAAATCACTTTTAGAAACAGGAGTTTGGCCAGTCTTTGGTTTGAGGATCATGAGGTGAGCTATGCATGCCTAGTTTGTTAATTTAGCCTAGCAGATGCTCTCGTATCCCCATGCGCTGATCACAGTAAACACATATATTTTGTAACAACAATATCATGGAATGAAATAGAATACATTAGAAAATGATATTTTTCCCAAGTTAAAAAAAAGTTACACGTGCTATATACTGTAAGGCATACCTAATGATATGCGGCTTTAAACAACAAATTACTTTTTTCTTGAATTCATTGATGATCAGATAATTAATTTGTAACTGGTTCTGTTGCCTGCCATTTTTACAGTTTGATTGACAACTTCCCCTTTTTTTTAAATTTTTTTACCAATATCCTGTATAGAAATCCAAAAACCCATCAGTTAATGCAGCATGCTGTCACGGTTGTCGTCGGTTAAGGTAGACCAAAACGCAGCAGGTACGTGCAGGCTCATCTTGACGTTTATTTGTTTTCAAAATGAACATACAAAAAATAACAAAACGAAATACGAACAACAAAACAGTCTGGTAAGGCACAAGGCAAAACACAGAACAATCTCCCACAAAAGACAAACACAAACACACCCACATATATGGGACTCTCAATCAAAGGCAAATAGACAACACCTGCCTTCAATTGAGAGTCCCAACCCCAATGAATCCAAACATAGAAACAGACACACTAGACTCAACATAGAATTCATGAAACTCACCCAGTGCCCAAAACCCCGGAATACTAAATCAAATGCCCTCCTAACTCATACAACACCCAGAACCACATAAAACAAATACCCTCTGCCACGTCCTGACCAAACTACAATACTAATTAACCCTTATACTGGCCAGGACGTGACACATGCGCTCGTCGTCATGCCCTGTTGGGGTATTTAAACAGATTCTGCTCGTCTCCAGTCATGTTAAAAATGACGTACAATTGCATGAAATGCAATTTATAAAAAGGCCCAAAAAAATTCTGGCAGCGCAAATAGGATGATAGATTTATGTGCTTTTATTATAAATGATATATTTTCACCCATACACTTGTCCTCGGTGGTCTGCGAATCCACAACCTTCTGGCCATGTAATGCTTACAAAACAAAGAACAGTTTCTTAAACTACATATCTAAGGCTTTGGTCTGAGGGTAAACAGTAGGCTTGTTCTCTGCTATCCACTTTATGTTTAATTATTATTTTGGGTATAGGGAAGGGTCACTTGTTTTTTTTCAAGCGTTCAGGGAGGGTCAGGTAAAAATATATTTTACTGAAGGGGGGCCATCCATTTACATTTCATTGAGGTCTGATTTCCCCCAAGAATCCTTCATAATAAATAATGTATAGACCTTCACCATACTCCCTCTCTCTCCCTCCCTCCCTGCCTCCTTCACTCCCTCTCCCCCTTCCTCCTTCACTCCCTCTCCCCCTTCCTCCCTGCCTCCTTCCCTCCCTCTCTGCCTCCTTCACTCCCTCTCCCCTTCCTCCCTGCTTCTTTCCCTCCCTCCCTGCCTCCTTCCTTCCCTCCCTCCCTGCCTCCTTCATTACCTCTCCCCCTTCCTCCCTACCTCCTTCACTCCCTCTCCCCCTTCCTCCCTCCCTGCCTCCCTCCCTCCCTGCCTCCTTCACTCCATCCCCCCTCCCTTCCTGCCTCCTTCACTCCCTCTCCCCCTTCCTCCCTTCCTTCCTTCCTTCACTCCCTCTCCCCCCTTCCTCCCTTCCTTCCTTCACTCCCTCTCCCCCTTCCTCCCTGCCTCCTTCCCTCCCTCTCCCCCTTCCTCCCTGCCTCCTTCACTCCCTCTCCCCCATCGTCCCTGTCTCCTTCACCCTCCCTCCCTCCATCTTCCAATACGTACTGTTGAAACAGCCTAACATAGCTAATGGGAGTTGTCATGTTGAAAATGTTCTGTTACACATGGCAGAGTCATTGTGAGTCTTTAAGAAAGGTGATGGTTTCTACTTGGACTCAAATAACCCTCTGAGAAATTCAATGGTCTACTGCAGCTCACAAAAGGGTTCTTTACTCTTTGAGTGATCATTAAAATGTAGGCGTGGTGGCTCATTAGAATATTTTGGGGGGTGGTTCACTTACAGCTCTTTTTGTTCAACCGTGAGTGAGAGTGTCATTCTAGTATGTTTTGTTATATAGTTAAAGTTGGAAGTTTATATACGCTTAGGTTGGAGTTATTTCAACTTTTTTTCAACCACTCCACAAATTTCTTGCTAACAAACTATAGTTTTGGTGCATGACACAAGTAATTTGTCCAACAATTGTTTACAGACATATTATTTCACTTATAATTCACTGTATTACAATTCCAGTGGGTCAGAAGTTTACATACACGAAGTTGACTGTGCCTTTGAACAGCTTGGAAAATTCCAGAAAATTATGTCATGGCTTTAGAAGCTTCTGATAAGCTAATTGACATAATTTGAGTCAATTGGAGGTGTACCTGTGGATGTATTTCAAGGCCTACCTTTAACCTCAGTACCTATTTGCTTGACTGTCACGTCCTGACCAGTAAAAGGGTTGTTTGTTATTGTAGTTTGGTCAGGGCGTGTTTGTTTAGTGTGTTTCGGGGTTGTTTGGGCAATGTTCTATGTTAGTCTATTTCTATGTCTGTGTCTAGTTATTCTATTTCTATGCTTAGTTTATTGGGTTGACCTTCAATTGGAGGCAGCTGTTCCTCGTTGCTTCTAATTGAAGGTCCTATTTAATAGGGTTGTTTTTTTTTATGGGATTTGTGGGTAGTTGTTTCTCCGTATAGTTATTTGTCCTTACGGGACTGTTTTTTGTCGTTGTTTTGTTCAAGTGTTTCATTTCGGATAATGGCAAGTTTGTGGGGGTACTATTTTTAGATTTCAGTGCAGCATTTGATTTAGTGGATCATGAGATAATTTTGACAAAATTAATGCATTATGGTTTTAAGGAGGTAGCATTGAATTGGGTACAGTCATATCTAACTGACAGGAAACAGTCCACCTATATCAATGGTTCATTTTCTTCCCCTCATGCTTTAAACTGTGGAATACCGCAGGGCAGCTGCCTTGGGCCACTTCTTTATTTAATATATACCAACGACCTTTCCTATGCCCTAGCTGTAACTCAAGCTACTATATTTGCAGATGATACTACAATTTATGCAGCAGGACAATCGGTTCAACAGGTACAGCAAGCTTTACAAGGAGATTTTGAGAATATTAAGGAGTGGGTTTGCCAGAATAAACTTGTTTTAAACACCAAGAAAACCAAAGTTATGTTGGTCTGTTCCACTAGGAAAAGGCCAAAACAGCATGGGATACAATTAAGTATGGGAGGAGTACAAATTGAAGAAGTGGCAGAAACCAAACTATTAGGAGTGCAGCTAGACAACTGCTTATCATCTCAAATAACTAATCTATGTAAAAAAATTATTAAAACAGCATGCATAATCAGAAGGATAGCTAAATATTTACCAGGAAAAATTCTTAAGCAAATAACACAAGCTTTAATTGAGAGTCAAGTGAACTACTGTTCTGTGGTCTGGGGAAATGCATCATCAAGTGAAGTTAGGAGGCTGCAGATTGCACAGAACAAAGCAGCAAGGATTGTTTTACGGTGGAGATATGGTTTTTCTGTTGCAGTCATACGCAATGTTCTTGGTTGGTCATCAATCGACAAGATAATTGAAAAAAACATGCTTATTTTATTTCATAATATACATCATTTAAAACGGCCAAGTACAATTCACAACGGCAATCAGTTGGTAAGAGACAGACATTCCGTAAATACTAGGAATAGATTGTCCACCATCTATGCGTTATCCAGACAGAAAAGAGAAATAGGTAAAAGAACATTTCGATTTAGAGCAATAAAGAAATGGAATAAATTAACTGAGCAAACCAGAAACCTTTCAATATATACATTTAAACATTATTTTAAAACAATTTAAATATAATACACAGAAATGTTGTGGGATTACAGTAGATGAAGTATTCATATTTTTTAGATTGATTATTTATTTTTATTACGTTAGTATATTATGTATGTTTGTAATAGTGTGTTATATGTGAAAATGTGTTCGTATATAAATTGTATTTTAATATTTAAGGACTCTTGGAAGATTAGTCCAAATGGGGACTAAAAGAGATCCAAATAAAATAAAATAAAATTTCGTTTCTTTAATAAATAAGAAGATGAGCATACACATTCCCGCTGCGTTTTGGTCTACTCCATACGACGAACGTGACATTGACATCATGGGAAAATCAAAAGAAATCAACAAAGACCTCAGAAAAGAAATTGTAGACCTTCACAAGTCTGGTTCATCCTTGGAAGCAATTTACAAGCGCCTGAAGGTACCACGTTCATCTGTACAAACAATAGTACGCAAGTATAAACACCATGGGACCACGCAGCTGTCATACCGCTCAGAAAGGTAACGCGTTCTGTCTCCTAGAGATGAACGTAATTTGGTGCGAAAAGTGAAAATCCAGCCAGAAATCTTTCTGATTGAGAGGGGGTCAAATACTTATTTCCCTCATTAAAGTGCAAATAATTTTATAACAATTTTGACATGCGTTTTTCAGGATTTTTTTGTTGTTATTCTGTATCTCACTGTTCAAATAAACCTACCATTAAAATTATAGACTGATCATTTATAGCACCATACAGGTTTAATATAGAACCTTATGAATGTAGTTCTTTATAGAACCTTAGGAAAGGGTTCTTTATAGCACCATACGGGTTTAATATAGAACCTTATGAATGTAGTTCTTTATAGAACCTTAGGAAAGGGTTCTTTATAGCACCATACGGGTTTAATATAGAACCTTATGAATGTAGTTCTTTATAGAACCTTAGGAAAGGGTTCTTTATAGCACCATACAGGTTTAATATAGAACCTTATGAATGTAGTTCTTTATAGAACCTTAAAAAAAAGATTCCATATAGCACCAAAAAGGGTTCCATTATGGTTACAAGCCAAAAAAAAACTTATTTTGGTACAATATAGAACCGTTTGTTTTTTAGTGTATGCAATACAAATGGTTGCTATCTCCGTGGACTTGCTGCTCAATTATGCTGTGTGTGTGTGTGTGTGTTCATGCGTGCACGTGTCCATGTTGATATTCTTGAACGTGCATTTGTGTGTGTGTGTGTGTGTGTGTGTGTGTGTGTGTGAGAGAGAGAGAGGACGTGTGTGTGTGTGTGTGTGTGTGTGTGTGTGTGTGTGTGTGTGTGTGTGTGGTGTGTGTGTGTGTGTGTGTGTGTGTGTGTGTGGTGTGTTGTGTGTGAGAGAGAGAGAGGACGTGTGTGTGTGTGTGTGTGTGTGTGTGTGGTGTGTGTGAGAGAGAGAGGACGTGTGTGTGTGTGTGTGTGTGTGTGTGTGTGGTGTGTGTGTGTGTGTGTGTGTGTGTGTGTGTGTGAGAGAGAGAGAGGACGTGTGTGTGTGTGTGTGTGTGTGTGTGTGTGTGTGTGTGTGTGGTGTGTGTGTGTGTGTGTGTGTGTGTGAGAGAGAGGACGTGTGTGTGTGTGTGTGTGTGTGTGTGTGTGTGTGTGTGTGTGTGTGTGTGTGTGTGTGTGTGTATCTTGTAAGATATGACTAAGAAAGGAATAAAACTAATCGGTAATCAAAATAATGTATTTTTCAGGCCTTAGTGTTGAATTCCATCTAAAGATGCTTAACTTCAGCCCAGGGCTGGACACACGCCAACTTGTTTTACATATATAGTGCATTTCTTACCTCTAGAAAGTTATGTGAATAACAATCATTTATTTTCAAGCAGCGGAAACAGTGATCTATCCCAAATGGTACCCTATTTCCCCATATAGTGCACTACTTTCTACCAGAGCTCTAGTCAAATGTAGTGCACTATGAAGGCAGTAGGGAGCCATCTGGGACACAGGGAGGGTTTTGCTGACTGTTTTGCTGTATCAGCTCTACCTAAGGAGTATCTGGTGGTTTGAATATCTTCTAACTAAACTGCAAGAGAATCAAAACATGCCTAATCTTCAATAAGTGATATTGATTATATTTATTAGTGTGAGAAATAGTGAAGTATCCCATTAGTATATAGAATAGTGAAGTATCCCATTAGTATATAGAATAGTGAAGTATCCCATTAGTATATAGAATAGTGAAGTATCCCATTAGTATATAGAATAGTGAAGTATCCCATTAGTATATAGAATAGTGAAGTATCCCATTGCCACTCATTGGGTTCTGAAATACCAATACTCTGTGATGTGATATCACCTACTGTAACTTACACTCACTGTGCTGTATTTTTTTCCACTTCCTGTTTGACTGAAAAGGCAGCCTGATTACTCCATGAAGGTTACCTATGAACACACACTAACTAGTTCCATATACTAGTTCATTACCTTGGTCTCTATGCCCGTCGGTTCTCAATGACTTTGTACTAAATCATACGAAATCATGATTATTCAGACGTGAATGAATGTAATGCTCGACTGATTTCCACACCCTTGTTAATAAACATTAGTGTGGGTTACCCCTTTCCTGTCTCTGATGTCCTAAAGACTATACAACCAGGGAACCTTTGTCTCACATGGCACCGTTATTAACTATGGGCCCATCATGGTCAAATGTATTGCACTATGTAGGGAATAGGATAGTATCTGATACACAACCGGGATATTATTCTGTCAGTCCATCACTAACAGGGTAATATACACGGGGCAGAGACAGGAGTCCCTATCAGTCCATCACTAACAGGGTAATATACATGGGACAGAGACAGGAGTCCCTATCAGTCTATCACTAACAGGGTAATATACATGGGACAGAGACAGGAGTCCCTATCAGTCCATCACTAACAGGGTAATATACACGGGACAGAGACAGGAGTCCCTGTCAGTCCATCACTAACAGGGTAATATACACGGGACAGAGACAGGAGTCCCTATCAGTCCATCACTAACAGGGTAATATACACGGGACAGAGACAGGAGTCCCTATCAGTCCATCACTAACAGGGTAATATACATGGGACAGAGACAGGAGTCCCTATCAGTCTATCACTAACAGGGTAATATACATGGGACAGAGACAGGAGTCCCTATCAGTCCATCACTAACAGGGTAATATACACGGGACAGAGACAGGAGTCCCTGTCAGTCCATCACTAACAGGGTAATATACACGGGACAGAGACAGGAGTCCCTATCAGTCCATCACTAACAGGGTAATATACACGGGACAGAGACAGGAGTCCCTGTCAGTCCATCACTAACAGGGTAATATACACGGGACAGAGACAGGAGTCCCCGTCAGTCTATCACTAACACAGTAATCCACCTTCAAAGACGGGGACCTGGGAGCAGGCTTATTGAACCAATCGCCTCTAATACCTCGCTGGATGTTTCAGAAGGTTCTGGAATTACCCAGACCTGAGAAGAAGTTGAATTATTATTATGAGATCACTGAGGGGAGGAGGATAGAGTGTGTTTGTGACATCACAGGGAGAGGTTTGTGATGACAAAGAGAATGGTTTATGACATCAGAGAATGGTTTTGTGACATCACAGAGTGTGGTTTGTGACATTGGTTTATTATGGCCATTTATATATTCAGACAAAACTGAGGAGATTGAAAATATCACTCTCTCTCTCTCTACCTACGCTCTCTTTCTCTCTCTCTCTCTACCTACGCTCTCTCTCTACCTACCTCTCTCTACCTACCTCTCTCTACCTACGCTCTCTCTCTACCTACGCTCTCTCTCTACCTACGCTCTCTCTCTACCTACGCTCTCTCTACCTACGCTCTCTCTCTACCTACGCTCTCTCTACCTACGCTCTCTCTACCTACGCTCTCTCTACCTACGCTCTCTCTCTCTACCTACGCTCTCTCTCTCTACCTACCTCTCTCTCTCTACCTACCTCTCTCTCTCTACCTACGCTCTCTCTCTACCTACGCTCTCTCTCTACCTACTCTCTCTCTACCTACTCTCTCTCTACCTACGCTCTCTCTCTACCTACGCTCTCTCTCTACCTACGCTCTCTCTCTACCTACGCTCTCTCTCTACCTACGCTCTCTCTCTACCTACGCTCTCTCTCTACCTACCTCTCTCTACCTACCTCTCTCTACCTACCTCTCTCTACCTACCTCTCTCTACCTACCTCTCTCTACCTACCTCTCTCTACCTACCTCTCTCTACCTACGCTCTCTCTCTACCTACGCTCTCTCTCTACCTACGCTCTCTCTCTACCTACTCTCTCTCTACCTACGCTCTCTCTCTACCTACCTCTCTCTCTACCTACCTCTCTCTCTACCTACCTCTCTCTACCTACCTCTCTCTACCTACCTCTCTCTACCTACCGCTCTCTCTCTCTCATATCTCTCTCCTCATATTGTTGGAGTGTAATTAGGTTGGATGCGATCATGTCTAACATCTGGAGTGTTACAGATTTGTCAGCTAGTGCGTTAGGTCAGTTATTATAGTGTTGCTGGCTACCACAGAACCATCCATAATTTGCTATATTACAATGAATTGTGCATTAGTTTGTGAATCTGTGTGTAAATGTGTGAGTGTGTGTGCTTACGTGGTGCACATGCCCACGAGTGTTTGTTAGGCCATGTTTGTGTGTTTGTTAGGCCATGTTTGTGTTTGTCAGGCCATGTTTGTGTGTTTGTTAGGCCATGTTTGTTTGTTTATCAGGCCATGTTTGTGTGCTTGTCAGGCCATGTTTGTGTGTTTGTTAGGCCATGTTTGTGTGTTTGTTAGGCCATGTTTGCCAAGCCACCAGAGACAGGAGACAGACTTAGGCTGCAACACAGGAATTCTAATGAAGGCGACACCACGGACAATTTACTGTATCGTAATCATCCAGACCATATCCTTGTCCCAGAAGGCACTTTGTCACCTATATAGTGCACTACCTTTGACCAGGGACCATAGGGAAAATGTGATTTTGTTAGTCAAGGCCATGGAGAAGACTATGAAGGATGAAAACAGAGGACACTGGTAGAGAAAATGTGTTTACAATCAGAGGGGTTCACTTTGGTGGGGGTCATTGTGTACCTGAGTGTCTCGCTCTCTCTCTATTACCCTTTCTGTCTCTTTCTGTGAAAAGTATTCCCCCAAAAAGTACGGATTGTTAATGTATTTTTGTCCTTTACTCACACAGATGTTCTCTCTCCTCCCTCTCTTCTCTAATCTATTCTCTCTCTCCTCCCTCTCTTCTCTAATCTATTCTCTATCTCCTCCCTCTTTTCTAGTCTATGCTCTCTCTCTCTCCTCCCTCCCTCTCTTCTCTAATCTATCCTCTATGTCCTCCCTCTCTTCTCTAATCTATCCTCTATCTCCTCCCTCTCTTCTCTAATCTATTCTCTATCTCCTCCCTCTTTTCTAGTCTATGCTCTCTCTCTCTCCTCCCTCCCTCTCTTCTCTAATCTATTCTCTCTCTCCTCCCTCTCTTTTCTAGTCTATGCTCTCTCTCCTCCCTCCCTCTCTTCTCTAATCTATTCTCCATCTCCTCCCTCTCTTCTCTAATCTATTCTCTCCTCCCCCTCTCTTTTCTAGTCTATTCTCTCTCTCCTCCCTCCCTCTCTTCTCTAATCTATTCTCTTCCCTCTCTAATCTATGCTCTCTCTCCTCCCTCTCTTCTCTAATCTATGCTCTCTCTCTCTCCTTCTCTAATCTATTCTCACTCCTCCCTCTCTTCTCTAATCTATTATCTCTCCATGTCTCGCTTTCTGCTCTCTCTTCTCCATCTCTCTCATTCTCTCCCCCTCTCTTCTCTTTCTCTCTCCTTTCTTTCTTTCTTTCTCCTCTCTCTCTCTCTTTCACTCTCTCACTACCCCCCTCCTTGTTGCTCTCTGCTCCTTTCCTCTCTGTGAGAATTGAAAGCCCCAGGCACCTGTTGTGAGGCCTTTGTACGAGCTGCATATAGAGAGGCTGTTTGATACAGACCTCTCTTTGTCACTCTCTTGTTCTCTTACTCTCTTTTCTCTCTCTCACTCCCTCTCTCAGTCTCTCTGTCCTTCTCTCTCTCCCTCTTTCTCTCTTACACCACAGTGACCGTACGTACATATCCCAACCAGAAGCCATGGATTACAGGCAACATCCGCACTGAGCTAAAGGCTAGAGCTTAACGAGTCCGACACAAAGGATATACTGCTTTCTCTGGAACGGGCCCAAATCCCCGTCATTTGCATTTAGAAAAATTCAGAGAGAAAGCGGAGGTCAGGTTGCCTTCTGAGAATTTGTAGGCGAGTGAGTAAATCCAATCCGTTCTATTGGCCAACGTGCAATCATTGGAATATACAATCAAGACTATCCTACCAATGGGACACTAAAAACTGGATTCTTATGTTTCACCTAGGATTATAAAGAGCTGCCGGGATTTTTCATGCATCGGAAGGACGGAGAAGCTACGTCTGGTAAGATGAGGGGTGGGGGTGTGTGTCTATTTGTCAATAACAGCTGGTGCGTGATCTCTAATATTAAAGAAGTCTTGAGGTTTTGCTCACCTGAGGTAGAGTACCTTACGATAATCTGTAGACCACACTGTCTACTAAGAGAGTTCTCATCTATATTATTCGTAGCTGTCAATTTACCACCACAGACCGATGCTGGCACTAAGACCGCTCTCAACCAGCTCTATAAGGCCAAAAGCAAACAAGAAAATGCTCATCCAGAAGCGGCACTCCTAGTGGTCGGGGACTTTAATGCAGGCAAACTTACATTTGTTTTGTGCAGCCAGAGGGTGAAAAGAAAACTCTGGACCACCTTTACTCCACACACAGAGATGCATACAAAGCTCCCCCTCGCACTCCATTTAGCAAATCTGACCATTATTCTATCCTCCTTATTCCTGCTTACAAGCAAAAACTAAAGCATGAAGTACTGTCACGTCCTGACCTGTCTTTCGGGGTTTTTTGGTCTAGGTAAGTGTATTTCTTAGTTCTAGTCTTTCTATTTCTATGTTTAGTTCATTGGGTTGACCTTCAATTGGAAGCAGCTGCTCCTCGTTGCTTCTGATTGAAGGTCCTATGTATAGGGGTGTTTTTGTAATGGGATTTGTGGGTAGTTGTCTCCTGTTTTGTGTCTGTGCACCTGACAGGACTGTTTGGTGTCGTTCATTGTTTTGTATACGTGATTTGTTTGTTTTTCCTTCTTTTAAATTAATAAAGAAGATGAGTATACACGTTCCCGCTGCACCTTGGTCCAATCCTTACGACGTCCGTGACAAGTACCAGTGACTCTCTCAATACGGAAGTGATCAGATGACGCTACAGGCTTCATCGCTGTTAATTATCTATCCATGCATAGTCACTTTACTCCTACCTACATGTACAAATTACCTTGACTAACCTGTATCCCCACACATACTCGGTACTGGTACCCCCTGTATATATATCCTCGTTATTGTTATTTGGTAAATATTTTCTTAACTTTTTCTTGAATTGCGTTGTAGGTTAAGGGCTTGTAAGTAGGTTAACGGCAAGGGCTACAACTGTTGTATTCGGCGCATTGATTTGATTAGAGCTGCCGCTGTTACGAATCCCTTTGGCCCTGCAGTCTAGGGGAGATGGAATTGAGACCCGTTACATAACTCATGCAAATTATAATAGTGGAAAGGAACAGTGAGAACAAATAGCCACAGACAACTTAAATCCACCGTCAAACTCTTAGGGTTTATTTCTTTAAACACACGGTAATGGGGGTGTGTGAAAAGGGGCTGAGCTGGACCCAAGGAATGAAACAAATATCTAAAAACACCCCTAAGCTAGACTAGCCCATTTCAATAACAGCTAGCTAACTAACCAATAATACAGTGGGTGGTCCGCCCAGTTCTAACTAGGGTATTTAGACAAGGGTTACCTTGTCCATGGGTGACTTGTCTTGGAACCCCCTTTTCCCACCATCAAACAAAAAGTCAACACTTTAACAAAAACAAGGCTGACGGACAAAGTGACATGTAGTTGCCAAAAACAAAAGAGAGATCTGTATTCAAAGAGAGAGCAAGAGAGATATAGACACAGAGAGATTGAACACAGAGAGATTGAGCTACCGAGAGTGAGATTGAACTCAAGAGAAAACAACTGGCTGGGTTTTTAAACCAAGGGAAAGGGATGTGATTGGTTGAGGGAAAAGGAGCAGGTGTCTTGGTTGGTGACTGATTGATGACTGATTGGGGAATGATGATTGTCACCTGTGAGGGGAGAAGGAGAGAAAAGAAACACACACACAGGATACTTACACAGGATACCTGTATCCGTAACAGCCGCTTTCAAGGAGCGGGAGACTAATCCGGACGCTTATAAGAAATCCCACTACGACCTCTGACAATTCATCAAACAGGCAAAGTGTCAATACAGGACTGAGATATAATCCTACTACGTTGGCTCTGATGCTCATCGGATGTGGCAGGACTTGCAAACTATCATGGATTACAAAGGTAAACAAAGCCACGAGCTGCCCTGTATCGCAAGCCTACCAGACGAGCTAAATTCCTTCTATGCTCTCTTCAAGGCAAGCAACACTGAACAATGCATGAGAGCACCAGCTGTTCCAGACGATTATGTGATCTCGCTTTCCTTTGCTGATGTGACTAAGACCTTTAAACAGGTCAATGTTCACAAGGCCGCGGGTTCAGATGGATTACCAGGACACGCACTATGAGCATGCGCTAACCAGCTGGCAAGTGGCTTCCCTGACATTTTCAATCTCTCCCTGACCCAGTCTGCAATGCCTACATGTTTCAAGCAGACCAACAAAGCCAAGGTAACTTGTCTAAATGACTATCGCCCCGTAGCACTCACATCTGTAGCCATGAAATGCTTTGAAAGGCTGGTCATTGCTCAGATACCCTGGACCCATTTCAATTTGCATACCGCCCCAACAGATGTACAGGTGATGCAATCTTTACTGCACTCCACACTGCCCTCTCCCATCCTCTCCCACCTCTTGCTTTCTCGTTTTTTACGACTGAGTGGCCCTGAGGGGGGTAAGGAGACAGAAAACAGACGCCTTCGGGCAAATCCGCAGCCCATCTTATGATCGTGGTGCCAGGAGAAGGGAACTTTTTACTCTTTGCATCGAAGGAAAGTGGTGCTAATCGAGCCCAGTGACCCTTAAACATGTTTCTGAACAATGTATTAAAACTGAAGGACTCATGTTGTATTGATATAACTTGAAGCATACTGTGACATTACTCTGCTGATTTTCCTGTCATTAAAATGGGTATAATGTGTATTTGCTGTAACATTGATATTTCAACAAATGCATGTTTGGAACATACATATTTCCATCCTAGGGACTGTTGAACTGTTTTCTGTACAGAATAACTTTTATTGGACATTTATGAGAAACATCTCAGTTTTGTCTCAATGGTACAGGGATGAGCTCAATTCTCAGACTCAACATAATCCCGTGCCACTCTGTCTTCTCTCTCTCACACGCACACGAGCACACGCACACGCACACGCACACGCACACACACACACACGCACACGCACACACACACATACACTGGGTCACAATCATGGTCTGACCCAGTTTTCCAGTTTCCAGTAGTTTCATTGTGATTGCTATAGCTTTGTTAATTAAGAGTGTGTGTGTGTGTGTGTGTGTGTATTTTGCCTGCTTGTGCACTTGTGACACATTCCCTTACTTTCATGTGTTTCTTCTACCAAGACTTAAATAGCTGCTTTAAAATTAACATCAAACACCTTAGCTGTCGGCGTCCTCATCCCTCTCATCTCTCTAATCCCTCTCATCTCTCTAATCTCTCATCCCGCTCATCTCTCTCATCTCTCTCATCTCTCTCATCTCTCTAATCTCTCATCTCGCTCATCTCTCTCATCCCTCTAACCTCTCTCATCCCTCGCAAGACTCTAATCTCGCTCATCTCTCTAACCTCTCTCATCCCGCTCATCTCTCTCATCCCTCTAACCTCTCTCATCCCTCGCAAGACTCTAATCTCGCTCATCCCTCTCATCTCTCTCATCCGTCTCATCCGTCTCATCTCTCTCATCCCTCTCATCCCTCTCATCCCTCTCTCTCATCCCTCTCTCTCATCCCTCTAATCCCTCTAATCCCTCTCATCCCTCTCATCCCTCATGTCCCTCTTGTCAATAAAAGCCTTTAAATCTGAGAAAAAACTATAAGAGCCAAATATTGCTTTAATAATGTTCTATTGTAAACACAATCAACAGGGGAATCCCCCCCTCTCTCTTTGAGTAATAAGGCAAAGCAACACAATCAACAGGGGAATCCCCCCCTCTCTCTTTGAGTAATAAGGCAAAGCAACACAATCAACAGGGGAATCCCCCCTCTCTCTTTGAGCAGTAAGGCAAAGCAACTCAATCAACAGGGGAATCCCCCCTCTCTCTTTGAGCAGTAAGGCAAAGCAACTCAATAAACAGGGGAATCCCCCCCCCCCCTCTCTCTTTGAGCAGTAAGGCAAAGCAACTCAATCAACAGGGGAATCCCCCCCCCTCTCTATTTGAGCAGTAAGGCAAAGCAACTCAATCAACAGGGGAATCCCCCCCCCCCTCTCTATTTGAGCAGTAAGGCAAAGCAACACAATCAACAGGGGAATCCCCCCTCTCTCTTTGAGCAGTAAGGCAAAGCAACACAATCAACAGGGGAATCCCCCCTCTCTCTTTGAGCAGTAAGGCAAAGCAACACAATCAACAGGGGAATCCCCCCCCTCTCTCTTTGAGCAGTAAGGCAAAGCAACACAATCAACAGGGGAATCCCCCCCCCCCTCTCTCTTTGAGCAGTAAGGCAAAGCAACACAATCAACAGGGGAATCCCCCCCTCTCTATTTGTGCAGTAAGGCAAAGCAACACAATCAACAGGGGAATCCCCCCCCTCTCTCTTTGAGCAGTAAGGCAAAGCAACACAATCAACAGGGGAATCCCCCCCCCCCCTCTCTCTTTGAGCAGTAAGGCAAAGCAACACAATCAACAGGGGAATCCCCCCCCTCTCTCTTTGAGCAGTAAGGCAAAGCAACACAATCAACAGGGGAATCCCCCCCCCCCTCTCTCTTTGAGCAGTAAGGCAAAGCAACACAATCAACAGGGGAATCCCCCCCTCTCTATTTGTGCAGTAAGGCAAAGCAACAAAGACTTGCTAGAATCATATTTATGTTTATTTTTGGAGAACAGTTTAGAAATTGAAGAAGACATTCGGTGTAGTTGGTGACTTAATTGGTCTTTTTGAAGAGGAGTCTTCATCAGTCCCTATAATTAAACATGTAGATTCCATTAAAGGGAAAGACAAAAAAACTGAAAAGAGACCAATTAAATCTAGACTTTATTTTAAGGAAGCGTCTCGCTTTTCTACTTCTCCGAATTAACCGTCCAAGCCATTGTTCCTCAAAGGGAATATGATACAATACTCTTAGAAAAACACGTAAAACGGTTCTACGGCTGTCCCCAATAAGAGAACCCTTTTGAAGGACACTTTTTGGTTCCAGGTAGAAACCTTTGGGCTTCTACCTGGAGAGAAAAGAAAGAAGGGATTCTGGTCTGTAGTTGTTGACATCGGAGGGATCGAGTGTAGGTTTTTTTGGAGAAGGGGTGCAACTCTCGCTCTCTTGAAGACGGAAGGGACGTAGCCAGCGGTCAAGGACGAGTTGATGAGCGAGGTGAGGTAGGGGAGAAGGTCTCCGGAAATGGTCTGGAGAAGAGAGGAGGGGATAGGGATAGGGTCAAGCGGGCAGGTTGTTGGGCGGCCGGCCGTCACAAGACGCAAGATTTCATCTGGAGAGAGAGGGGAGAAAGAGGTCAAAGCATAGGGTAGGGCAGTGTGAGCAGGACCAGCGGTGTCGTTTGACTTAGCAAACGAGGATCGGATGTTGTCGACCTTCTTTTCAAAATGGTTGACGAAGTCATCCGCAGAGAGGGAGGAGGGGGGGAGGGGGAGGAGGATTCAGGAGGGAGGAGAAGGTGGCAAAGAGCTTCCTTGGGTTAGAGGCAGATGCTTGGAAGTTAGAGTGGTAGAAAGTGGCTTTAGCAGCAGAAACAGAGGAGGAAAATGTAGAGAGGAGGGAGTGAAAAGATGCCAGGTCCGCAGGGAGGCTAGTTTTCCTCCATTTCCGCTCGGCTGCCCGGAGCCCTGTTATAAGCATTATTTAACTGGTTTATAAGCATTATTTAACTGGTTTATAAGCATTATTTAACTGGTTTATAAGCATTATTTAACTGGTTTATAAGCATTATATAACTGGTTTATAAGCATTATATAACTGGTTTATAAGCATTATTTAACTGGTTTATAAGCATTATTTAACTGGGTTATAAGCATTATATAACTGGTTTATAAGCATTATTTAACTGGTTTATAAGCATTATTTAACTGGTTTATAAGCATTATATAACTGGTTTATAAGCATTATTTAACTGGTTTATAAGCATTATATAACTGGTTTATAAGCATTATATAACTGGTTTATAAGCATTATTTAACTGGTTTATAAGCATTATATAACTGCTTATAAGCATTATTTAACTGGTTTATAAGCATTATATAACTGGTTTATAAGCATTATTTAACTTCTTATAAGCATTATATAACTGGTTTATAAGCATTATTTAACTGGTTTATAAGCATTATTTAACTGGTTTATAAGCATTATTTAACTGTTTATAAGCATTATATAACTGGTTTATAAGCATTATTTAACTGGTTTATAAGCATTATTTAACTGGTTTATAAGCATTATATAACTGGTTTATAAGCATTATTTAACTGTTTATAAGCATTATTTAACTGGTTTATAAGCATTATTTAACTGGTTTATAAGCATTATATAACTGGTTTATAAGCATTATATAACTGGTTTATAAGCATTATATAGCTGTTAATAAACATGATATAACTAGTTTATAAGCTGTAATAGCTAGTGTGTAGTTTATGAGCAGACAGAGTAAAGCTCAGATCTCCGTCAGAGTTCCTCAGGGTCTAAATGGCAGTGGACTAATCCAGGTTACAACCATTTAGGTGGTGAATATTAACACTGCACTTCCTGCATTATGTATAAGGTTCTCTCTAAGTTAGCAACCTCTGTATACACACACACACACACACACGCACACACACACACACACACACACACACACACACACACACACACACACACACACACACACACATACACACACACACACACACACACACATACACACACACATACACACACACATACACATACACACACACACACACAGACACAGACACACACACACACACACACATTCACACACACACATTCACACACACACATTCACACCTACACACACATACACACAAACACTCAATTAGCAACCTCCCTATGCACACACACATTAACCTTCTAGTTAGGCAGCGATATAGCACACCCTTATTTCCTGTCATGAGTCTGTGTTTCAAAGCTTTCCCCCAATGGCCCTGTGTGTGTGTGTGTGTGTGTGTGTGTGTGTGTGTGTGTGTGTGTGTGTGTGTGTGTGTGTGTGTGTGTGTGTGTGTGTGTGTGTGTGTGTGTGTGTGTGTGTTTGTGTGTTTATGGAAATGTGGTTTCAAAAGTTGGGAGTGGGAGAGACCAAAATATAAACCTACCATCTCTCACAGTCTCACGGTAAAATTTGTCATTCAAATGTTGAACGTCATGTTTCCTGATCGTCAAATTTCGAAGTTGTTCCAAAGTTTAAGGTTAAATTTAGGCATTAACTCTGAATGGTTGAGGTAAGGTTTGAGGTTTGGGATAAGCGTACAACTAAAATCTATCTCTCTCTATATCCCCCCTTCTCCTTCTTCTCTCTCTCTCTCTCTCTCTTTCTCGCACTTTGTCTCTCTCTCACTTTCTCTCTCTATCCCCCTTCTCCCTCTTTCTCGATATCTCTCTCTCTCTTTCTCTCTCTTTCTTTCTCTCTCTATATCCCCCCTTCCCTCTCCCCTGTCTCCCCTCCTTATGAACCTCTGTCATTTGTATTCTGTCCAGAAGAGGGAGGGAGAAAGCTTCTCCTTGAGTATGTAGAAGGGGACAGTGGATCATAGCTGGGGGATCAAATGGTAAATTAATGTTTCTGTAATTCCACTCTTTACTGGGAAATTGGGTTGGAACTGATTGCAACCCTTTATTATCAATAAGGAGGAATGCCCAGTGGGATCAGTCTAAAATCTCTCATTTATCTCAAGGGTGCATCCCAAATGGCAACCTATTCCCTATACCCTATGCACTAAAAATAGGGTTCCATTTAGGATGCATGTCAAGACTTTAATCTGTTCCACCTGGTGATGTGTTTGATGAGGTTGATTTAGTGTGTGTACGTGTGTGTGTGCGTGTGTGTGGGTCTGTGTGCGTGTGTGTGTGTGTGTGTGTGTGTGTGTGTGTGTGTGTGTGTGTAGGTGTGTGTGTGTGTGTGTGTGTGTGTGTGTGTGTGTGTGTGTCTCTTGAAACAGAAGCACAATGACAATGAGTAAAATGATCTCTACAGGGGGGAAAATGGCAGTGAGACAAGTGAGTGTATTATAGTGGATATACAGGACCATTGACTGGGTCGTATTCCCTGCTGAGCGCCAGGCAATATGCCTATTTATCTTTCTTTGCTCTAATGTTGTAGAGCTGAGACATGGCACAAAAGTTACATCCCAAATCGCAACCTATTCCTTACCTGGGGCTCTACTTTTGACCAGAACCCTAATGTAGAACACTAAGTAGGGATAAGGGTGTGATTTAGGACATACTTAAAGAGATTTGTAGACGTTGGTTCCATCTGTCCCTGGGTCTCCCTGGGAGTTCGCAGGACGTGGAAAGACAGACACAGATACACGTACACACACACACGCATGCACACACACACATGCATGCACACACACACACACACATGCACACACACCTGTAAGTTCATGTGACATGTTGCTAATTAAGATGAAGATGAGTTCACAGACTCCATCTTGTCAGCTGTCTTTATAACTCCTTTAGAGGACTCCATCTTGTCATCTGTCTTAACATAACTCCTTTAGAGGACTCCATCTTGTCATCTGTCTTAATATAACTCCTTTAGAGGACTCTATCTTGTCATCTGTCTTAATATAACTCCTTTAGAGGACTCCATCTTGTCATCTGTCTTAATATAACTCCTTTAGAGGACTCTATCTTGTCATCTGTCTTAACATAACTCCTTTAGAGGACTCCATCTTGTCAGCTGTCTTAACATAACTCCTTTACAGGACTCCATCTTGTCATCTGTCTTAACATAACTCCTTTAGAGGACTCCATCTTGTCATCTGTCTTAACATAACTCCTTTAGAGGACTCCATCTTGTCATCTGTCTTAATATAACTCCTTTAGAGGACTCCATCTTGTCATCTGTCTTAATATACCTCCTTTAGAGGACTCTATCTTGTCATCTGTCTTAACATAACTCCTTTAGAGGACTCCATCTTGTCATCTGTCTTAACATAACTCCTTTAGAGGACTCCATCTTGTCTTCTGTCTTAATATAACTCCTTTAGAGGACTCCATCTCTTCATCTGTCTTAATATAACTCCTTTAGAGGACTCCATCTTGTCATCTGTCTTAACATAACTCCTTTAGAGGACTCCATCTTGTCATCTGTCTTAATATAACTCCTTTAGAGGACTCCATCTTGTCATCTCTTAACATAACTCCTTTACAGGACTCCATCTTGTCATCTGTCTTAACATAACTCCTTTAGAGGACTCCATCTTGTCATCTGTCTTAACATAACTCCTTTAGAGGACTCCATCTTGTCATCTGTCTTAATATAACTCCTTAGAGGACTCCATCTTGTCATCTGTCTTAACATAACTCCTTTAGAGGACTCCATCTTGTCATCTGTCTTAACATAACTCCTTTAGAGGACTCCATCTTGTCATCTGTCTTAATATAACTCCTTTAGAGGACTCCATCTTGTCATCTGTCTTAACATAACTCCTTTAGAGGACTCCATCTTGTCATCTGTCTTAACATAAATCCTTTAGAGGACCCCATCTTGTCATCTGTCTTAATATAACTCATTTAGAGGACTCCATCTTGTCATCTGTCTTAACATAACTCCTTTAGAGGACTCCATCTTGTCATCTGTCTTAACATAAATCCTTTAGAGGACCCCATCTTGTCATCTGTCTTAATATAACTCCTTTAGAGGACTCCATCTTGTCATCTGTCTTAATATAACTCCTTTAGAGGACTCCATCTTGTCATCTGTCTTAACATAACTCCTTTAGAGGACTCCATCTTGTCATCTGTCTTAATATAACTCCTTTAGAGGACTCCATCTTGTCATCTGTCTTAATATAACTCCTTTAGAGGACTCCATCTTGTCATCTGTCTTAATATAACTCCTTAGAGGACTCCATCTTGTCATCTGTCTTAATATACTCCTTTTAGAGGACTCCATCTTGTCATCTGTCTTAACATAACTCCTTTAGAGGACTCCATCTTGTCATCTGTCTTAATATACCTCCTTTAGAGGACTCTATCTTGTCATCTGTCTTAACATAACTCCTTTAGAGGACTCCATCTTGTCATCTGTCTTAACATAACTCCTTTAGAGGACTCCATCTTGTCTTCTGTCTTAATATAACTCCTTTAGAGGACTCCATCTCTTCATCTGTCTTAATATAACTCCTTTAGAGGACTCCATCTTGTCATCTGTCTTAACATAACTCCTTTAGAGGACTCCATCTTGTCATCTGTCTTAATATAACTCCTTTAGAGGACTCCATCTTGTCATCTCTTAACATAACTCCTTTACAGGACTCCATCTTGTCATCTGTCTTAACATAACTCCTTTAGAGGACTCCATCTTGTCATCTGTCTTAATATAACTCCTTTAGAGGACTCCATCTTGTCATCTGTCTTAATATACCTCCTTTAGAGGACTCTATCTTGTCATCTGTCTTAACATAACTCCTTTAGAGGACTCCATCTTGTCATCTGTCTTAACATAACTCCTTTAGAGGACTCCATCTTGTCTTCTGTCTTAATATAACTCCTTTAGAGGACTCCATCTCTTCATCTGTCTTAATATAACTCCTTTAGAGGACTCCATCTTGTCATCTGTCTTAACATAACTCCTTTAGAGGACTCCATCTTGTCATCTGTCTTAATATAACTCCTTAGAGGACTCCATCTTGTCATCTCTTAACATAACTCCTTTACAGGACTCCATCTTGTCATCTGTCTTAACATAACTCCTTTAGAGGACTCCATCTTGTCATCTGTCTTAATATAACTCCTTTAGAGGACTCCATCTTGTCATCTCTTAACATAACTCCTTTAGAGGACTCCATCTTGTCATCTGTCTTAATATAACTCCTTTAGAGGACTCCATCTTGTCATCTGTCTTAACATAACTCCTTTAGAGGACTCCATCTTGTCATCTGTCTTAATATAACTCCTTTAGAGGACTCCATCTTGTCATCTGTCTTAATATAACTCCTTTAGAGGACTCCATCTTGTCATCTGTCTTAACATAACTCCTTTAGAGGACTCCATCTTGTCATCTGTCTTAATATAACTCCTTTAGAGGACTCCATCTTGTCATCTGTCTTAATATAACTCCTTTAGAGGACTCCATCTTGTCATCTGTCTTAACATAACTCCTTTAGAGGACTCCATCTTGTCATCTGTCTTAATATAACTCCTTTAGAGGACTCCATCTTGTCATCTGTCTTAACATAACTCCTTTAGAGGACTCCATCTTGTCATCTGTCTTAATATAACTCCTTTAGAGGACTCCATCTTGTCATCTGTCTTAACATAACTCCTTTAGAGGACTCCATCTTGTCAGCTGTCTTAACATAACTCCTTTACAGGACTCCATCTTGTCATCTGTCTTAACATAACTCCTTTAGAGGACTCCATCTTGTCATCTTTCTTAACATAACTCCTTTAGAGGACTCCATCTTGTCATCTGTCTTAATATAACTCCTTTAGAGGACTCCATCTTGTCATCTGTCTTAATATAACTCCTTTAGAGGACTCCATCTTGTCATCTGTCTTAACATAACTCCTTTAGAGGACTCCATCTTGTCATCTGTCTTAATATAACTCCTTTAGAGGACTCCATCTTGTCATCTGTCTTAATATAACTCCTTTAGAGGACTCCATCTTGTCATCTGTCTTAATATAACTCCTTTAGAGGACCCCATCTTGTCATCTGTCTTAATATAACTCCTTTAGAGGACTCCATCTTGGATGGAGAGACTGTACGAATAAAATAAAGTGTTCCTCTTCCTCTCCTCCGCTACGCTTCATTGGCTTGTAGGGCTGGGAGATTGGACCTTACAGAGGATGGATTTCGCCTGCAGGGATCATACACTGTCTGTATGTGTCTGGCCTAGAAAGAGAAAGAGAGAGAGAGGGAGGAAGGGAAAACAGTTAGATAAAAATTGAATCTACACGTACACAGTTTACAGCAGGTATAATAGAGGTAGTGACATTCTTGTGTGCCAGCTCCCTCAACATCACAGTACATTATAAATATCTATAATAATCAAGTCAAATCAACAATCACAGTTCATTAGAAGGTAGCTAGCATACACAGTAATAAACTAGTATGTACACAATATGATATACAGTATAGAATATGATTAGTAATAAACTAGTATGTACACAATATGATATACAGTATAGAATATGATTAGTAATAAACTAGTATGTACACAATATGATATACAGTATAGAATATGATTGTGCCATGTCAACTATGACCTTATTTACCAATGTAGAGTGGATAGCGTCTTGGTCACACCGTTGAATCAATACAATTAATAGAACAGCAATGGTGACTGTGTGTGTGTGTGTGTGTGTGTGTGTGTGTGTGTGTGTGTGTGGTGTGTGTGTGTGTGTGTGTGTGTGTGTGTGTGTGTGTGTGTGTGTGGACATATAAAAAGAAAAGGTAGACAGACAGAGAGACAAAAGATGACAGTAAGAGAGAGGAGATAGAGAGAGAGAGTAAGTGTAATGTTTACAGTTCATTTTTATTGTTAATTTCACTTTTGTTTATTATCTACTTCGCCAATAAAGCCCTGAATTGGAGAGAGAGAGAGAGAGTGTGAAAAGGAGTGAGGGAGAGTGTGTGTGTGAAAAGGGAGTGAGAGGAGGAGAGAGGAGTGTGTGTGTGTAAAAAAGGAGTGAGAGAGAGAGAGATAGAGAGAGTGAAAAGGACTGAGAGAGAGAGAGTGGGTGTGTGTAAAAGGGAGTCAGAGAGAGTGAGAGTGAAAAGGAGTGAGAGAGGAGAGAGAGAGAGGAGAGAGAGAGGTGTGGTGAAAAAAGGAGTGGAGAGAGAGAGGGAGAGTGAAAAGGAGTGAGAGAGAGAGAGTGAGAGTGTGTGTGAAGGAGTGAGTGAGAGAGAGAGAGAAAGAGAGAGAGTGTGTGTTAAGGAGTGAGTGAGAGAGAGAGAGAGAGTGTGTGTGTGAAAGAGTGAGTGAGAGAGAGAGAGAGAGTGAGAGTGTGTGTGAAGGAGTGAGTGAGAGAGAGAGAGAGAGAGTTAAAAGGGGTGAGAGAGTGTGTGTGAAAAAGGGAGTGAGAGAGTAGAGGAGAGTGTGTGAAAAGGAGTGAGAGAGAGAGAGTGTGTGAAAAGGAGTGAGAGAGAGAGAGTGGTGTGTGAAAAGGAGTGAGAGAGAGAGAGAAGAGAGTGTGTGTGTGAAAGAGTGGAGTGAGAGAGAGAGAGAGAGAAAAAGAGAAGAGAGAGAGTGTGTGTAAAAAGGAGTGAGAGAGAGAGAGAGAGAGTGTTAAGGAGTGAGTGAGAGAGAGAGAGAGAGAGAGAGAGAGAGAGAGAGAGAGAGTGTGAAAGAGTGAGTGAGAGAGAGAGAGAGAGAGAGTGATAGTGTGTGTGGAAGGGGAGTGAGAGAGAGTAGAGAGAGGAGGAGAGGAAGAGAGAGAGGAGAGGAGAGAGAAGAGAGGAGAGAGAGTGTGTGAAGGAGTGTGGTGAGAGAGAGAGAGAAAAGGGTGAGAGAGAGAGAGAGAGAGAGAGAGGGAGAGAGAGAGTGTGAAGGAGTGAGTGAGAGAGAGAGAGAGGAGAGGGAGGGAGAGAGTGTGTGTGAGGAGAGAGAGAGAGAGAGAGAGAGAGAGGTGTGGTGAGAGAGAGAGATGAGAGAGAGTGTGTGAAGGAGAGAGAGAGAGGAAGAAGAAGGGTAAAAAAAGATAGGGGTGCCACCAGATGAGGAGGTGAGACAGGTCTTCAACAAATAACCAGACAACATCAAGGCTCCTGAATGAATACTCAGATGAGCTCACATCTTCTTAACTCTGATACAGCTCCCTCTCAGAGCACGCTGACTGCAGGAATGTCCACCAGAGGTGTTGCCAGAGAATTGAATGTTCATTTCTCTACCATAAGCCGCCTCCAATATTGTTTAAGACAATTTATCAGTATGTCCAACCCGGCCTCACAACCGTGGACCACATGTAACCACGGTAAACGCAGGACCTCCACATCTGACTACATCACCAGCCACCCAGACAGCTGATATATCTATGGGGTTTGCACAACTGAAGAATTTCTGTACAAAATGTCAGAAACCGTGCAAAGCTCACCTGCATGCTTGTTGTCCTCACCAGGGTCTTGACCTGACTGCAGTTCGGCGTCGTAAACGACTTCAGTGGGCAAAACGCTCACCTTTGATGGCCACTGGCACGCCGGAGAACTGTACCAGGCAGATGGCAAACAGCATGTGCTGATGTCAACGTTGTAAACAGAGTGCCCCATGGTGGAGGTGGGGTTATGCCATGGGCAGGCATAAGCTACAGACAATGAAGGCAATTTCATTTTATCGATGGCAATTTGAATGCAAAGGAGATACAGTGACGAGATCCTGAGGCCCATCTTCGTTTCTATTCATCCGTCATCATCACCTCATGTTCCAGCGTGATAAATGCACAGCCCCATGTCCCCAAGGATCTGTACACACATTCCTGAAAACTGAAAAGTCCCAGTTTTTCCATGGCCTGTATTCTCACCAGACATGTCACCACCCATTGAGCAAGGTTTTGAGATGCTCTGGGTTGACGTGTACAGCAGTGGTGTTCCAGTTCCCACCAATATCCAGAAACTTTGCACAGCCATTGAAGAGAAATGGGACAACATTTCACACAACACAATCAACAATCAACAGTCCTGATTAATTCTCTGAGCCTTTGATTGGGTGGACAATATGTCAGTTTATGCTGCAAATCTCTGATAGGTTGAAAGACATCCCCCGAAAGTTGTCATATTACTCTGTAAGGTCTATGGAAGGGGGTAAGAACCAAGAGTCTCCTAGTTTTTTGTATTGGAAGTCAAAGTAGCCAGAGGAAGGACGGAAGCTAGCTGTCCTCCGGCTACACCATGGTGCTACCTTACAGAGTCCTGTTGAGGCTACTGTAGACCTTCTTTAGAGTTGTGTTTTTAATAAAAATATTGGTGAAGTGAATATTTTTAGAATAGTTTTATCTAAAAATGAGAACTTTTTTATATTTCACTATTTTCTTTTATGAAATTCACTGAGGAGGATGGTCCTCCCTTTTTTCCTCTGAGGAGCCTCCCTGGTGTACATCTTCTGGTTCCCCCCAAGGAACTGTCATCTCTCAGGACTATTCTAAACATAAACCAATGACCTGAGTGGCTCAGACGGGGACTGCCTGGCAGGGAAATATCCTCTTACGGGATTGGTGTCCCTAAACCGGGATGGTTTGCTGCTAACATGCGCTAATGTGACTAGAATGACGTTGTAAGTAACAGCCGACATTCTAGGACCTAGACATGTCTTATATGGGCAGAAAGCTTAAATTCACGTTAATCTAACTGTACTGTCCAATTTACTGTAGCTATTACAGTGAAAAGATACCATGCTATTGTTTGAGGATAGTGCACAACAACAAAAAACTTTTATCACGCCAACTGGTTTGATACATTCACCTCTGAAGGTAAATAATGTACTTGCATTCAGTAATCTTTCTCTGATTTTTCATCCTGATGGTCCTAGAGATAAAATGTAGTATAGTTTTGTTTGATAAAATCCATTTTTATATTCAAATGTAGGAACTGGGTTCTACAATTTGAACCCCTGCTGTTTGATTTGTATTATCTTTCACCAGATCTAATCGGTTATATTCTCATACATTAATTTCACATTTCCACAAACTTCAAAGTGTTTCCTTTCAAATAGTATCAAGAATATGCATATCCTTGCTTCAGGTCCTGAGCTACAGGCAGAAAAGATTTGGGTATGTCATTTTAGGCAGGAAATTGAAAAAAAATGGTCCATCCTTAAAAGGATATGACGATGACACCATCCACCTCTCAGATGACACCGCCCTTATCCACCTCTCAGATGACACCGCCCTTATCCACCTCTCAGATGACACCGCCCTTATCCACCTCTCACTGACACCCGCCCTTATCTACCTCTCAGATGACACCAGATTGCCTTATCCACTTCCTCAGACGGACCACCGCCACTTATCCACCCTCTCAGACGACACCGCCCTTATCCACCTCTCAGATGACACCGCCTGTCACTGTCGTCGTTGGTTAAGGAGGACCAAAAGCAGCAGGTAGGTGTGTATGCTCATCTGGACTTTTAATAAATTCCAAATGAACACCAAATAACAAAAAGAAAAACGAACGATCAACAAACAGTCTGGCAAGGCACAAGGGCTAAACACAGAACAATCTCCCACAAACAACACAGACAAACACACCCAACTAATATAGGACTTCCAATCAAAGCAACACCACCAGCTGCCTTCAATTGGAAGTCCACCACCAATAACTCAACTAGAAACAGACTACCTAGACTAAAACATAGAATGCATGAATCTCAACAGTGCCCAAAAAAACCCCGGACATACTAAATCAAATGCCCTTACTACAAAAACACCACCCTGAACCACATAAAACAAATACCCTCTGGCCACGTCCTGACCAAATTACAATAACAATTACCCTTATACGGCCAGGACGTGACAGTACCCCACCCCCCCCCTAAAGGTGCTAACCCCGAAGCACCTCAAAATAACAAAACCCCCAAACAACAACAAAAAATCCCCCTAAAACTAAAGGGAGGGAAGGGAGGGTGGCTGCCGTCAAAGACGGCCCTGTGCTACACCCCCCTCCCCAACCCACCTATATCTGGAGGTGGCTCTGGTTCTGGCGTTCCGGGCAGACGACCCACCCCGGCAGCTCCGGGTAGACGGGCCATTCGGGCTGGGCCGGAGGACAGTCGGGCCACTCTGGCAGACCCGGAAGACAGTCAGGCCACTCTGGCAGACCCCGGAAGACAGTCGGGCCACTCTGGCAGACCCGAAGACAGTCGGGCCACCTATGCGCCGGCGACTAGTAGGGCACCACTCTGGCAGACCCGGAAGACAGTCGGGCCACTCTGGCAGACCCGGAAGACAGTCGGGCCACTCTGGCAGACCCGGAAGGCAGTCGGGCCACTCTGGCAGACCCGGAAGGCAGTCTGGCCACTCTGGCATCGCCGGGCAGTCTGGCCACTCTGGCAGCTCCGGGCAGTCTGGCCACTCTGGCAGCTCCGGGCAGTCTGGCCACTCTAGCAGCTCCGGGCAGTCTGGCCATTCTGGCAGCTCCGGGCAGTCTGGCCACTCTGGCAGCTCCGGGCAGTCTGGCCACTCTGGCAGCTCCGTCTGGCCACTCTGGCAGCTCAGGGCAGTCTGGCCACTCTGGCAGCTCCGGGCAGTCTGGCCACTCTGGCAGCTCCGTCTGGCCACTCTGGCATCTCCGGGCAGTCTGGCCACTCTGGCAGCTCCTGACTAGTGGGTGGCTCTGGCGACTCCTCACTGACGGGCGGCTCTGGCGACTCCTCACTAACGGGCGGCTCTGGCAACTCTTGACTGACGGGCAGTTCTGGCGACTCTTGACTGACGGGCAGTTCTGGCGACTCTTGACTGACGGGCAGTTCTGGCGACTCTTGACTGACGGGCAGCTCTAGCGACGTCGGACTGGGATGACGCACTTGAAGCCTGGTGCGTGGTGCTGGTACTGGACGTACCAGACTGGGAATACGCACCTCCAGGCTAGTGCGGGGAGCGGGAACAGGACAAGTCGGACTGGGCTCACGCACTTCCGGGTCCGCACGAGAGACAGGAGCTGGAAACCCAGGGCTATGGAGGCGCACAGGCGGTCTTGATCTTACCTCTTGCACAACCCGTCCTGGCTGGATGGAACTAGTAGCCCTGTACGAGCGGGGTGCTTGTACAGGGCGGACTGGGCTGTGCAGGGGCCTGATGGTAGCCTTGCATAGAGCGGGAGTTGGGTAGCCTGGTCCTCGGAGGCGTACCGGCGACCAGATGCGCTGCGCAGGCATCCTCCTACCAG